>NW_027192574.1:182772-190535 GCF_042370625.1 Thermothelomyces heterothallicus | reverse complement strand
AAAAAAAAAAAAAAAAAAAAAAAAGACCCAAGGCCCAGATCTCTTAAGATCGACAAAAAGAGAGCTGGAACTCCAGGAGGTTCCTGCATTGGTTCTGGAACTCCCCGCCGTTGTTTGAGAATGAACCCTCCCCCTCACCGATCAGCGCGGGCCGGCGTCTTCGCCTTCCCCTCGGCAGACCGAGCAAAAGTTCCAATTGCATCCAGATTGCAACCCTCTGTTCGTCAAACATGCGGGGTTTGCGCCGCGGACATGTGGATAGAAACGAAACAACTGGGCGATAAAGGATCAACAGGGTTCTGGAGAGGGATGCGAGCTAACTACCCCTCTCCCCCTGAAGATGGCAATTCCCCTGAACCCAGGAAATCGCCCATTGGCTGCCCCTAGCGTGCCGTACACTGTGGGTCTGAAAAGGCCGGGCAGCTGCCACCCGCTCTTGAGTCCTTTTTGTGACCTTGTGGACCGAGAGGGCGTTGGGTCGGCGGCTGATCATCTCGAAAGCGAAGACAAGGTGCCTCTCTCAAAAAGGATGGAGGCCCATCCCCCAAGGCAACACAAGGGGCTTCCGGTCCCTCCATCAACTGGCTTTGGCTCTCCTTTCTCTATTGTTCCTGTTGTCCGCTATTGTTTGTTGGCTTGGCCTTCGACGTGTTGATCACCAAACATCGTTTTCCCTTTCCGTTCTCTTGTACACTTTTTGCTTCCTTTGGTGCGCCCCTGCGGCGCTGTTGTCCTCTTTGTCTTGTTGTGTTGCAAGAGCAATCACGCTGCTCGGCGTCGCCTTTGAGTCCCCGGAGTATTGTTGTCCTCGTGCCACCAAGCACGGGCACCCCCAAGACGCCAACACCGAATAAAACACTTGTGTTTTTCTTCTTGCTTCGTTGACAGCAACTGGATTGCATACCCTTTTCTCTCTTCTCTCGTCAAAACCTACTGCATACCCAAGTCCCAAGTACCAGGCGCACACACACTGCCCAGCATGCGCTTCTTCAGGTCCCTCAAGCCCGCACTTGCGACCACGGCCGCTATTGCGGCCATCGCTCCCAAGGATCTCGATATCAACGACCCATGTAAGTGACTAAGAGCCCCGAGACTTTACCGGCTGGGCACTCCTGACCTCGATAGCCTCGATCAAGGGCGTGGCAAAGACCATCGCCTCCGGCGCCATGTCCTACTACTCTGGCACCGCCGAGAAGTTTGTCGACCTCCCTGAGCCGTATTACTGGTGGCAGGCCGGTGCGCTCATGGGGAGCATGCTGGACTACTCGCACTATACGGGCGACAAGAGCTACGACCGCATCATTGCGACGGCTCTCCTGGCCCAGGTCGGTCCGAACTTCGACTTCATGCTTCCGTCACATTTTGGCCAGGAAGGGAACGACGACCAGGCCTTCTGGGGATTTGCCGTCATGGCGGCGGCCGAGAGGAACTTCCCGCAGCCGGACGAGAATGTGCCCTCGTGGCTGCAGCTGGGCGCGAACCTCTGGAACTCGCTCGCCTCGAGGTGGAACACGACGGCGTGCAACGGCGGCCTCCTGTGGCAGATCTTCGCCTCGAACCCGAACGGCCTCGACTACAAGAACAGCGTCAGCAATGGCGGCCTGTTCCAGATCTCGGCCCGCCTCGCACGGGCGACGGGCAACAACACCTACCTGGAATGGGCCGAGAAGGTCTGGGACTGGACCGAGGGCGTCGGCATGATCGACAAAGACTTCAACGTGCACGACGGCGCGAGCGCCAGCCACAACTGCACCGACATCAACCCGGTCACCTTCTCGTACACGGCCGCCATCTACATGTACGGCTCGGCCGTCATGGCCGACGTCACGGGCGACAAGAAGTGGGTGCAGCGTACCGAGCGCATCTTGGACGCCGCCCGTTCCTTCTTCAGCCCGTTCCCCAACGCCACCAACATCATGTACGAGCACGCCTGCGAGCAGGTCGGCACGTGCAACGCCGACATGCGCAGCTTCAAGGGCTACCTGTCGCGCTTCGCATACGCGGCGAGCGTGTTCGTGCCCTCGATCAGGCCGGTCATCGAGGAGCTGTGGCATCCCACCGCGAAGGCGGCCGCCAAGTCCTGCTCGGGCGGCCCGGACGGCACCCAGTGCGGGCAGAGGTGGTACTACGGCGGCTTTGACGGCACCACGGGCCTGGGAGAGGAGATGTGCGCGCTCGAGACGATCCAGGGTCTGCTCGTCGGCGAGGCGAAGCCGCCGCTCAAGGGCGACCAGATCAAGACGGTCCGCACTTTTGAAGGCTCCTCGAACACCAAGCGGGGGAGGTACGATGCTCGTCTAGCGTAGGCGAGAAGTTCGGCTCTTTTCTTTTTATCATTCCATTCTTGTATATATATATACACATATTCTGGTGACCTTTTTTTTGACAATTTCTTCTCTGGTCAAGGTGAATGGGCGGGGCCACTTTGGCATGTGGCATAGTATCCCGGACAGCCTGACAAGATAGACAAACATGGACATGATTCTTGACTTTCGTTCATTCAATTTTTTTTTTTTTTTTTTTTTTTTTTTTTTTTTTTTTTTTTTTGGTACGCGGTGTTTTTGTTGTTTAAAGAGTTAGGCGTCCCACTACCGCCTCAACCCTTAATTAAGCCACCACGCCGCTCGCCTCGGCCTCCCTCTGCTCCTCGTCAGCGACCGGCGTTGTACCGCGCACCTCGGCCAGGGCTTTCCTCAGCGAATCCAAGAACCGGGTCACCTCTTCCTCGGTACCGACCGTGATCCGCAGGCAGCCCAGGCAACCGTGCTCTTTGCCTCTGAAGCGGACGACCACTCCCTTGGTCTCGGCCAGCCTCTCGTACACGGCCAGCGCAGTGACGTTGTCGGGCTTCCCTTCCTTGTCGAGCATCTCGTACAGCAAGAAATTGCTGTCCTGCCCACCCCGCAGCCGCCCAACCCCTTCGATCTTGGCCATCTCCCGGACCATCCTCTCCCTCTGCGCGATCAGCTTGGCCCGGTTCTCCCTCATCTTGGCCAGCCCGCCCTCCTCGGAGAGCGCGTACTCGGCGATCGCGGCCGTCAGGCTCGAGACGTTGTAGGGCGCCTTGAGGCTGTTGAGCAGCCTGGCGATCTCGGGCGACGCGAAGGCGACGCCCAGGCGGATGCCCGCGAGCCCAAAGGCCTTGCTGAGCGTCTGCATGACCACCAGGTTGGGCCACTCGACCACCCACCCGGCCAGGCTGTCCTCCTCGGCCGAGGCAAAGTCGATGTAGGCCTCGTCCACCACCACCACCCCGTTCCAGGTCGGGTGCTCGAGCACGGCCCGCACGTCCTCCTTGCGCAGCAGCGCCCCCGTCGGGTTGCCGGGAGAGCAGAGGTAGACGATCTTGATGGCGCCGCCGCCTTCCGCTCCCCCCTCAGCCGCTGCGGACGCGGACGCGGACGCGGACGCGGACAGCGCGGCCGTGATGGCGTCCACGTCCAGCTGGAACCCTTCCTCGGCCGGGCGCAGCGGCACGCGCACCAGCGCGACGTCGTTGACCTGCGCCGAGACGCCGTACATGCCGTAGGTCGGCGGGCAGACGAGGATGCGGTCGCGCCCGGGCGCGCAGAAGCAGCGCAGCAGCGCGTCGATGGCCTCGTCCGAGCCCACGCCCACGAACAGGTTGTCCAGCGACAGGGCCCGCCTCCCCCCCTTAGTCCTCGTCGTCCGCAGGTCGCAGAGCAGCTGCTTCAGCCGCGTCTGGTGCGGGTCCGGGTACCGGTGGAGGGCCGAGAGGTCGAGACTGAGCGGGGCGGTGCCGTTCACTACTTGACTCTGGGGTGGGGAGGAGGAGGGGATGGTGGTGGTGGTGGTGATAGTGGTAGTGAGGGGCGGGCCGTAGGCGTTTTCATTGGCGTCGAGCAGAATGTTGGTGCCGTCGTCTTTGTAGTCGCTGGATGATGTTAGAACTTTCCCTCTGGTTGTTTTTCCTGCTCTTTTTTTTTCTTTCTTTTTTTTCTTATCTTATGATAGGACTGGAAAACAGGGATGAAAAACAAAAGAGTGAGTGAAGGCTTACTCTCGGGCACAGCGATACGGTTCGAGGGCCAAAATGTTGGGCCGCGCGCACGTCTCGAGGTTGAAGGGCGACATGGTGGGTGATGAGTCAATCTCAATTGTGTGCTTCCGTCAATGTGGTTTGGATGGGCGGGCTCGTGGATTCGCTCGCCCCTTTATGGAAGGTTGCGAAGTCGTGAAAGAGTCACACAGGAAGGAGTCATCGGGTGTGAAAGTGAAAATGAACATCCAAGCTCAAACGCCGACTCCGGAGCGGGTCCTCACTTGAGCGACACATCATGGCTCGCTCACAAACGATATAGACATGGAACATGAAGTTGAACTGCCACTCATTGCACTTGCAACTGAATCCCACCGAATTAGGCCCGCATCCCTGGACATTTTCTTCCTGTGCAAATCTATCGAGTCGTCGTGCAGAACGAAGTCGCCATCAACAGTTGTTCTAGTTATACCCTAACCCTAACCAATACACTTCTGATCTTAACCCTAGGCCTACGTAGTCATTGTTCACAGTGTGACCCAATAGGCCCTTGCACCCCTCCCCCCCCACCCAAATCAAATATCACCCCCTCTTCTTTTCTCTCTCTCTCTCTCTCACTCACACACACCGTTTCATGCAGCCTTGCATTTTTTCTCTCCGCAACCCTCGGGAGCCAAGCTTTTCTGGAAGGCAAGCCGAAGATGGTTAATTAGGACCCCGGTCTCGTCGATCCTCCACTTTTGGCTCGGCAGCGCATGCTCGGGCGCGCAAGATACACTAGTTACCAGGCTCGGCGGCTGGACTGATTGGTTTATTACCCCCATCGCTTCCGGGCTCCGGTAAACCCGAGCGAGATGCTCCTGCTCCCTGGAAAAGCTGCCGGATCAACACCATGCCAGACCCGCTAGACCATGTTGTTTTTGGCGTTGGCTGGCCCCAGGGACAACCGCATTGCGTGCTGCCGGTGAAGGCGCGATGTAACCGCAATAGTTTGTACGATGGAGCGTACACTACCTACCTCTGTTCGCTTACCGGGGAAGACAGCTTCCGTCTTTTTGCTCCTTCTCTGCTATCCATTTTCCTCGATCTCTGCAGATTTTCCACGCATGTCGAGGAGCTAGGGAAAATAGTGCTGAGGAGGAAGGGGAAAAGGGGAGGGGGGGCGACACTGTGCTATCTCGCGTCGCCTCTCTACACTACACGTAACCTTCGCATCCCGATACCCCTAACCCCCCCAAGGCTCCTGACGTGGAGACGGAATATAGCCTGTGCAGCGGGAACCAGTCCTTTAGTCCCGGTTGAATGGAACAGCGGGTTTGCCCAAGAGAATTTTTGGCCTGTGAGACAGTTTGTACATGTACATACATACACCAGAGCAAATAGACTTGGTATAAGGTCGGCATCTTCTTCCAACTCCCACCCCTCTCCCCCGGGTTACCCGGTTTCTGCGCTGCCGCACCAACTTCACCCTCGCAGCCTCGCAGACACACCGCCGACAACACTCGCGATGCGTCTCTCCTGGGTCCTCGTTGGCGCTTCGATCGCCTTGGCCAAGTCGCACAAAGGCCACAATTTCGATACGTTGGTCACTTTCGGCGACAGCTACACCGACAACGGCCGGCTGGGCTACTACATCAACCATGGTGGGAAGGCGCCTCGGCCGGGGATGATGCACGACGAGACGACCACAACGGCGTCGGGTGGCCTATCATGGGCCCAGTTCGCGGCCAGGGATGCTGGAGCTACGCTGATGGATTACGCCGTCAGCGGTGCCGTCTGCTCCAACCAGATCGTCTCCCGGTACTTCGACCTCATCAACCGGACCTTCCCGGCCATCCTCGACGACGAGATTCCGTCCTTCCGGGCCGACGTGCTCTTCAAGTCGCTCTACCCGCACCGCACTGCCGAGAACACGGTGTATGCCGTGTGGATCGGCACCAATGACCTGGGCTGGGGCGCTTTTCTGTCGGACTCGCAGACCCCCGGTAAGACCATCAGCGACTTTGTCAGCTGCGTCTTCTCCGTGCTCGACCACGTCTACAAGACGGGCGGACGGCGCTTTGTCATCCTCAACACGGTGCCCCTGGAGCTGGTCCCGCTCTACGCGCTGCCCGAGAACGGCGGCACGCTCGACTCGCAGTACTGGAACACCAAGACCAAGTATAACGTGACCGAGTACGGCCAGAAGATCCGCGAGTACTCGACCAGCGTCAACACCATGCTGGAGAACGGCGCCCTTGTCATGGCGTCCCTGAAGAAGCGCTGGCCCGAGGCCACGGTCGACGTCTTTGACGTCCACAGCCTGTTCAACGACATCTATAATGCGCCCACCAAGTACCTGGATGCGCCGCACAATGTCAACAGTTACTACCATCAGTGCGAACCGGCCGGCAGCCCGTGCACTGACCAGCCCGGGTCTCTGAATGGGTATATGTGGTATGACGAGCTGCATCCCTCCAACAAGACCAGTACGTTCTTCTTGGCTCGTCAGTCCTGGGATATGGGGAGACTGACTTTGTCATGCAGGCTCCATCGTTGCACGGAACTTCCTCGACGTGGTTGCTGGAAAGTCCAAGTACGGAACGCGCATCCATTAGGTTTCGGCGCGCCTCCGTCGCTTTCGAGAAGCCAGTGCCAGAATACCGGTGGCGTGGCTGGGCTGCCCAGGGAGTCGCCATCCAATTGTGGCTATGGGCTCATCTCGTAGTGTATGTACTAACTATGTGCATACCCATCTGCTCTTAGTATACGTATACATATACGCTCCGCACATAGGTAGACACGAAAACACCAGAAAGCCGTAGCTGCTCAATGCCGCTGTGGTTATCTTGTTATTGTCACAAAGTATGCCATGTCGGGTCCTTTTACTTTTGTTTCGTCGGGGCCGTACCGGCAAAAAAAATTAAATAAATAAATAAAAAATTGCCCAGATGCAAATTGGAAACCATGCTGAGATTTGTATCCCGATTGGAAACGGGAGGGATGATAACGTAGAAATGAAGGGATCATGGGAAAGAACGAGATGAACCAACTGCGAACCGGCGCGAACCAGGTTTCGCTGCCAATGCGTTCGCAGCGAGAAGCAACACATGGAAATCCCTGCATTCAATCCCACAGCTGTGACCCACATCTGTGCAGGGGCGGAAACCGATCGGGTTAGCGCCGTCGTGTTTGCGAGCGGGGTGTGCCCCGCTAGTGCCCGCTTTTCCGCCCGCTGCAATCTGGTTCCCCCCAGTCCTCGTGGCATTCTCGCGACCCGCAAACCCTTCGCTCCAGGTCTTTTTGACACACACCGGCTTGCCGACCGTGAAAGCAAGCAGCCCGGCTGACGCCCACTGACAACCTGCACTAACACACCCCGTCGCTGACACTGACTGGCCTGCCCTCCCCTTTTTATCTTTGAACCTCACCTCATTTTCCCCATCGGTGTTTCCCCGACTTGGCGCCTGCGACGGACCTTGCCCATCCCCGGCACTTGTCGTGTCCCACTGCCACTCTCGGACACGCACACAAAAGCCGCGAAACACTGGCGGCAATCCCGTGGGTCTGCCATCCGGACGATCGATAGCCTGCCCACCGTACATTTCGGCCCTGCAAGGCACGCTCGCACGCCGTGACAGGCCGCAGTCCTTGCTGGCTGTCGTCTTCCGGGCACGGACAGGTAGCAGCAGCAGCAGCAAACAAGCAACAGCAGCCGCCGCCGCCGCCGCCACCACCACCACCCCCCCCCCTGAACCCGGCAGCACCGCCCCCAAGCGGGACG
>NW_027192574.1:32705-182756 GCF_042370625.1 Thermothelomyces heterothallicus | reverse complement strand
CCCCCCCCAACCCAAGCTGTGTGTGGATTGACCTGTCCCTAGGTCGCTAATAATAAGGTTGGCACCTAATCCACGCTGCTCCGTCTCATCCCGTCCAGCCATCTCCGTCTGCTGCTCGGACGGTCCAACGGCGCTGGGTTGAGACAACGCAAAAGTTCGTCATATCCCGGCTCAACGCTGCCGTCGGACTGGGGTTCCCAAGTACAACCTGTTGGCCTGTCTCGCCTTACACCAAAGACAAGAGAGAAAGAAAGAGAGAAGGGAGACAGAAAGAGCGCCCCTCAGATTGGTAGTCCAGCCTTTTTTCCCCACAACCCTACAGCCGCACTTCCTGATCTGATCCGCGGCGACCCTCGCCGTTCCATCCGCCGCTCCTCCCCCTGGAGCCTCCCGCCCCGTCCTCGGCTTGGGCAGCCTCTCGCCCAAATACCAAGTCATGTATTCGGCTCCCTATGGCTACCAAAATGCCGCCGCAGGCCCCATCTTCAACGGCGCCCCACCCCAGCAAGCTGCCCACATGCAGCCCAGCCCGTCCCCGAACCAGCAGCAGCAGATGATGTATAACACACAGCAGTTTCCCATGCCGGGCCAGCCCGGTGCCTTTCCCGTCGGCCCTAATCCAGCCCTCATGGGAGGAGGTGCTGCCGGCTCTGCGGGAATGATGCAGAATCCTGGCATGCCGCACATGGCTGCTAATGGCCAGAGTAAGCGCTCTTCCCTTGTTATCATGTCTATCTTCCCCCACATACCGTTCGACTTTTGGGCCAGACTGCCTTCTTCCCGTCCCGCTCTCTTTCCGACATACAATACACGATGTTTCCCCACTTGCCCTGCTTTCAGCGACCCTCCCGGGGGCTTAGGGCTCTGCTTAACACCCTTCCCCGCGGGGAGGCTCCTGGGTTTTATTTTTTCCCTGCTTGCGACAGACACTGACACCTACCTCCGATAGTGTCATTCCAGGTTCCTTTCACAACCTCGCCCTATGTGGCTGCCGTCCCTTCCTCTACGGCTCCCCAGCCGCAGCTGCCGGCCAACTTCATGATGGCCGGCCAGATGGGACCTTATCAGATGAACCCGGGCTTGCCCAGTCAGCAGCCCATGATGCAGCGGATGATGCCGGCCCAGCAGAATCCTGCCGGCATCTCGGTGTCCACGCCTCAGCGCCAGTTTAGCCAGTCCCAAGGCACCCCTACGAGCACCATGCCTCCCCAGCAGCAACAGTTCTCTACGCCCCAGACCCAAGGAACCCCCCAGAACCAGACGCCCACCACGGCACACCCTCCGCCAGGTTCATTAGCAACCCCACAAACACCCACCTTCCCTGCAGACCAGGGGCACCCGCAGGTGAATGGGACTTCTAGCGGCTCCACTCCCCAGAGCCCGGCGACCGACTCTCGGGACAAGGAGAGGATGGCCGTACTCCTGGAGATCAATCAGGAGCTACTGTACGAATCAATACAGCTTGTCAACAGCAGGAACGAGCTCAAGAAGGAGCAAGCTGCTGCCCAGGCCAGTGGCGTCAAAAACAACGACGTGGACTATGCCGAAGAAGAAAAGCTCGCCAACCTCGACTATAACCAGTGAGTGAGCCTAAAACATCTGTCTCCGCACCACAAGAACGTCTAACCAAGGGGCGACCCAGATGCATGAGGCGGCTACAAGCCAACCTCACCTACATGTTCGCCCTCGCCGATCGCAAGGGCAAAGCTCAGCTCCCGCCATCACCGGCCTACCTCACTCCGCCCCCGCTAAACCTGCAGCTGAAGCTCAGAGTTCCGCCCAGCACGCCTGACGACCCGATAGAGAGACCGGCTGACCCCGTTGCCGACCGCGCCGAGCGCGACCAACTGCTCAAGAGCCTTTACAAGAAGCTTCACACACTGTATCCGGGTATCAACCCCAACAAGGAACCACCTGCCCAGCCGCCTGCCGGTGTGCGGCCGTCGGGAGGAGCACCTGGAGGAGCACCGGCAGCGCCAACGACAGAAGCAGCAGCAGCAGCAGCAGCAGGAGGAGGAGGAGGAGGGGCGGGTCCAAACCCTACACACAACCCTAACCCTAACAACGCAAATGCTTTGGCCGGGACAGCAGCACCGGCACCGCGATCAATCGCCGGAGCCAAGGCCTCTCCGCAACAACAAAACGGCGGCGTCGGCGGCGCGTTTCAAGTCCCAAACCAGAACAGTCCTGCTCCCGGCCCTGGGCGGATACAGGGGACATCGATGACATCGATGACATCGATGATGGCCGAGGCTGCGGCGCCGGGATTGGTGTAGACAAATGATTTGTGAAGGGAGTCGGTAACGGAAAGAGGTGGCATCATGGCTGAGCCAATATGTGACGGAGGTTTGTAGTGTATGTACGATGGAGTGCTGGATTGGGGTATGGACTTTGCTTTGATACATAGATCTGGAAAATTTCATAGGCGGCTGATGAAGGGATGGGCGGCTGGATTCCCTGCGCATTCTTTACGCTGATCTTGCGGTGTTTTGCATGGCGGATGTAATTTTTTTGTCCCTTCTCTTTTCCATTTCTACATAGCCTTTCTTTCTTTCTTTCTTTTTTTTCTTTTTTTTTTTCGGTGCGGGGAGAAGTGGAAAGAGGGATATCCAGGTTCTCTCGGTTCAGGGCGTTGGGGTTTACAGGTGGGTTCAGCGATTCTTGTTCAGGCTACTAGGTACTGAGACGGGCTGAATAGGGGAATTTGGAAGGGTGGGAGCGCGGAAAGGAATGAACGCTCTCGGTAGGTAGTAGGTGCTGTCGGAATAGGCCATAAGGAATCCCACGGAGAGCATAGCATGGTTTTTCCGTACTTGGTACGTCGTTGGATGTAACTGGTTTGGTTTGCTCTGTCAAGGAGGTCCAAGTAGGGAAAGAAGTTGATATACGTAGGCCGCTGTGCGAACATGCAGGCAAAATAAAGCATGAGCTCACCCGTTGTACGGTTGCTTCGACTTGTTTCCGTAGAATGCTTAGCACCTGGCGTTGTTGGTGTCACAAAAACACGAGCGTCATCCTCCGTGGAGTACTGCGTTACTGTATGTACGTACTGTGCCTGGAGGTGCAAAGCAAATGAGATCGGACGAGTAGTTATCGGCTCGTTTTAGGGGACGCCTACCCTACTACAGTGCGTACGGGCCACTTCCCCGGGTCGCCCTCTGCGGCCGCGGCGGGGCCCCGAACTTGTGGTGCTGCAAAATGGGCCTCAGCTCTGCCCTCGGGGCTTTCGTTCTAACTGATGGGCACTATCGTGCGGCAGAGCATGGCCTGCTAGCCAGGTCGCTAAGAAGCGTGGGCTAAGCGATCCGGGATTTGTTTGGTGAGACGGATTGTAAGGATTTTTTTTCCCCTCAAACACGGGAATGATGCTGAATTGGCCTGTTGAAGACAGTACTTTTTTCTTTCTTTCTTGGTCTCCTGAAGGCTTCAACCACCCCTTTTACCACAGTACCTTTTTGCTTTTCAAAAGGGGGTTGATTATGGGTTCGCGTTGCTGGTTGGCTGTCTGACGCCTTGCAGTTGAAGCTTCCGTGCCTGCGGGCTTCTCGAAGGTGGAGCGCATCTGCAGATGCCGATTGGCAGGAAAAGTCTCCAATGAGACCCCACCTCTTCCGCATTGATAACCCACCTTGAGTTGCGCGAACCAATGCACCGAGCTTATTAGCTGCTTGCTCAAAACTGGAATTGCGCCCAAAGGTAAATTAATGCATCCCCTTGGAACCACAGACTTCTTTTTTCTTCAGCGTCTCTTCAAGCAGAGAACCCAGAGAGAGGAAGAGGAGAGCTGTCGCGCTGGCAAATTTCAGATCCATAACTAACCTGACAACGAATTGGCGGTGGAGAGCTGCCCCGCATTGCCCAAGCCTTGGGAGAGCGACTTGCTTCCTGCAGATTGCATGGATAATGCAGGGGCCTCGCGCCAAAGCATCCCATCTCAACCGACTTATCCAATGCCCACCGCTCGGCACACTCTTTGCTTACTGCTTTACACCGTGCCGTTCTTGATGTGGCCAAGTTGCACAACCATCGCATCTTGCTTGCCGATTGACTTGTGGCCCAATCTGCCGTGGGTCGCTTCTGATCGTACTGTTTCCGGTGCCCTCCGACCGCTCGATGAAACGCGTAGAGCGCCTGCCCAGCTTGCCGTGAGCCAAGACCCACACAATTCGCGGTCGACGATCTAGGTCTCCTCTCTCCACCTCTTTCCCCTGCTCCGGACCC
Organism: Thermothelomyces heterothallicus; assembly: GCF_042370625.1. Taxonomy (NCBI): domain Eukaryota; kingdom Fungi; phylum Ascomycota; class Sordariomycetes; order Sordariales; family Chaetomiaceae; genus Thermothelomyces; species Thermothelomyces heterothallicus. Next base: position 178,535 of record NW_027192574.1, on the reverse strand, counting down.
ATCCCTGTCCTGTTCTCTTTTGAAGGCTAGTAGACACGCTCTTTCGAAGCCGGCAAGGCTTTTCGAAAAAAGCGTGCCAGTGAAAGATACCAAGACGAGTGCAGCGCAGTCCCTCCCTTTCAACGGGCTCGTCTCCGCCAAACGAGGGTTGAGACGACTGCGTCGAAAGCTCGCCCGCAACCGACCCTCTCGATTCTGCGACTGTACGCGCCCCAAACTGTCTTGTTGCTGCGTTCAAGTGGTTGTTGCACGCCCGAGGCTGCGGAAACGGGTCTGGCTTCGGGATGGAGCCAGACCGGGATGGAGGAGAGACACGACCGGCATGTGCGCTGCAAGATTCGACGTCACCTAAAGAGAGCGCTCCGGGGCCAACCAATTCACCGCCGACTACCTCGGAAACGAGCAGCGAGACAAGCAACCACGACTCTCTCGTCACTGTTCGCCTTTCCGAGCCGCCATCGCTTCACCTAGTCACGGGCGTACCGCCGAGTACGATTCCCGCGAAGACGAGCCCGCTTACAAACTATGAGTCGAGCGATGCCCAGGCTGAGACGCCAGGGGAGGACGACGATGACAGCGAATCGGAGATTTTCGAGCCTGAGAACTCGGCATCCAAACGCAGACCCAACTTGCTCCAGGAATTGGGGCGGGCCAATGCGGAGAGTACAGACGATGGGGAAGGGGAAAATAATCGCCCCGGCTCGAGTTCCAGCGTAGGGTCTGAGCGGGTGGACTGGGAAGAATTACAAAAGAAGGAGGAACTGGAACTGAAAGAACGAGGCCCCAACAACGTGCGCTCACCATCCCAAGGCACACCTATTCCCGTTCCTGCCGCGACTGACACCTCATGCACGCGACAGACCACGGCTTCGCTATTGGCCAGGCCAGAGCAGGAAAATGTCCGAACTGCGACAGGCTCCAAGGGCGGGAGGTCCAAGGCGACCGAGAAGCGGCAGTCACGCGAGAGCCGGCCTAGGCCTCCCTCGATGGCACAGCTGCGGAAGATGGTCAACGGTCCGACCCCTCCCGCACTGCGATACTCGAAGCTGCCGCCGACGCCAATGACCGAGCTTGACTTCTACCTGGCCTTGGTCAAGGACCCCAAGCAGACGGCGGCTCGGCTGCCCACGCTGCTGACCAACAAGGTACGAAAGGGCATCCCGCCGCCCCTGCGAGGGGTCGTCTGGCAGAGCATGGCGGGTGCCCGCGACAGCGCCCTAGAGGAAATCTTTGACCGACTTTCCGGCGAGTCCAGCCCGTATGAGGGCGTCATCAGCAAAGATCTCGGGCGAAGCTTTCCCGGTGTGGACATGTTTCGCGATCCGGACGGCGATGGCCAGCGAATGTTGGGCCGGGTGCTCAAGTGTTTCAGCCTCTACGACACCAAAATTGGGTATTGCCAAGGACTAGCGTTCCTTGTAGGGCCTCTGTTGATGCACATGCCGGACAAACAGGCTTTCTGCGTTTTAGTCAGGTACGTCAGATCTGAATACCCACACCGACCAAAAAAAGATGGTAGGCTAACCTTGCGCGACCAAGGCTGATGGAAAACTACGATCTGCGCCAATGTTTTGTCCCTGACCTGTCGGGCTTGCACATCCGAATTTACCAATTTCGCGAACTGCTGCGGCAGCATCTCCCCACATTGTCGGCCCATCTCGACGGATTGCAGGTCGAGCCCGCCTACGTTTCGCAATGGTTCCTGTCGCTCTACGCCGTAACGTGCCCCCTGCCAATGCTGTTTCGCATCTACGATGTGATTTTCGCCGAGGGCGCCTCGGAAACCATCATGCGAGTAGGCTTGTCTCTCATGCGCAAGAATCAGGTGCGCATATTGGCCTGCACCGAGCTCGAAGATGTGATGCGCCTGCTGCTGTCGAGGGGACTCTGGGACTGCTACAACTACAACGCGGACGAGTTTGTCCAAGACTTTGTCGCACTCGCCAACGTCGTTACCAAGGAACGACTGATAGCGCTAGAGCAGGGGTACAGGGAAGCTAAGATTAGCCCGAGCGCCAATCTCCGTGGGGCACAGGCGGCACAAGCGTCGGCAGATGTAACGACCGCCGCCTCCCGTTTCCTCGGTCGCATCTGGACCTCTTCATCCACCCCCAAGCTTGCCCCTATTCCGGCGGCAGCTCAGCCTTCCGGATCCACGTCCAACAGCACGCTCAACCCCGGACTCGGCACCGGATCGCGTTCGCTCAGCATGCTTCGGCGAAGCACCTCGAAACAGAGCCTCTCGTCGATGGAGGCTGCCTCCTCGACAACATCATCTGCTGCTAGCGTTCTCAGTTCTGTCTCGACCGAAGCAACCACGATTTCGCGCGACAGTGCTCCCGACGACCTACCCAGGGAATCGACCCCGTTGGCATCCAAGACGGCGCCAACCGCCTTCTCTGGGAGCGTCAATACGTCCAAGGACGGCAGCAAGTACTTGCACAGTCAGATCGAAGATTTACTCACCGCGCTCAGCGAACTGCAGCGGAATCATGCGCTCCTGGCGAATCAGTTGCAGCGGGAGAAGGAAGAGCGCGAGGATGACCGGCGAGCCGTTCGGTCGCTGCTGGACGGCTTGCGCAAGAAGGCGGATGCAAAGATCGAAAGCAACGAGGCTACACCAACCGAGCAGGCCACTGTGCCCGGAGGCGCCAGTACTACCGGGCCGACAGCGGAGCAACTTTCCGACCTGCTCGACGTCGTCGAACTGCGCTTCAACGAACCGGCTGCCAGTCCCAGATCGTCGACGCACGAGACGAAAATGCAACTACGAGAGGAATTGGCGAGAACGAGAGAACAGTTATCACAAGAGCGAGCGAAGGTCAAGGAATATGACCGCAAGATACAGGAGTTGGAACAAGAGGTGGCCACCGTGAGGGACCAATTGAGGGACACCCATGCGCATGTTCGGAGTGTACACCAAGAAAAGCAGCGACTCGAGAGACAGATCCACGGGCTGCGGGCGAGGGCGTCTGACACACCACCAAGCGCGGACAATGGCGAATGGTTTCCCAGGACCGTTGGCGGCGGCGTCGCAGGAACGGGGCTTCGCGAGCTCAAACTGGGCCGCAGCAGATCAACGCCCTCGCAAGCGGCGTCAAATCACGGAAACAAGCGCGTGTCGTCCGCGACGATGAAGAAGCAGGACGGCAACGAGCCGTTGCCGACCGGGGGCACTCAGAATAATACACCTTCCAACGAGAATGACGCCCTCGTCCTTGAGCTTGTTCAGGCCAAGACCGCCGAGGCCGTTGCCCGGCAGGAGCTGGAAGAGGCGAAGCAGAAGCTAGAGCAGTTCCGCAAGGCATTCGGACTCGCGCCAGGGGAGTCGCCGCCGGTGCTACAGCATGGAGGGAACTCGACGCCACCGCCGCCGCCGACGTCGACGTCCTTCAGCGGCATGATTGGCCGTCTGACGGGTTCAAGCACGATGACTGTCGGCTCGGAGTCGTTCACGAAGGCGTCCCTCTCGCCGACAACGAATAACACATCGAGCGGCGGGTTCTGGGGCTGGAGGAGGTGAAGTTTGCTCGGTCTAATAACTGCTTTTCTGTTTCTCTGGCTTATCCGTTTTTAATTTGGGGCGCTTTTTGTGGATACTTACTCTACGTTAATGGCTGGGGATGGAGACGGAAATGACCCGGCCGCGGGACGGCTTGTCTCTTTGTGAGCATCATGATGATACCAATACTGCTTCTTCCTGGTTCCTGTGTGTAATGGAAATGTCTGGGGAGGCTGGCGGGCGCCGGGGCTAGTGCGAAGACGAGAGAGAGCATTGCTCGGGAGCGACTCGAGGCTCAGCCGGTCAGAGAGACCGGCTGTTTGATAGAAAGAATCTGTAGATTAAAGTAATCCAAAAACGCACATCTTGGTGCAAAAAGACAACAAGGATGCGATGTAGTTGACTGGTCGTGCACGTGTTTGATCTTATAAACGTCATCCGTTCTCGTGTCGCGTGTGCTGTTTGGCATGGCAACCATTCCGGTTGTCAAGGCCCAACTTAGCGTGCAATCACATGCATTAGATGACGCTGTGCGCTGGAGACGGCATGCACCAAGGTCCAAGGCCAAGAACAGCCCCGGTAAGGGGGAGGGGGGTTGAACTACACTAGGGTCAGGTCGGCATTGATTTGCTACCTCTACATTGGATACCACCCTAGACGCAATATAGTCCGTATTCAGTACGCAATGTACTGTACATGCATCTAGAATAGTTGTAGTGTCGGTGTTCGCGAAATTAAAACGGTGACAGCGGAAGGAAAAAAATAAAATTTAGCGATAAAGCTGGAACAGATGGAGAATCGGATGGCATGCGGCAATCTCAAAAAAAAAAAAAAAAAAAGGCGGAAAGCCTTCTCACGCAAAGAGGGGATAGAAACATACGTTTCCTGAGCCTCTTATGAGGTAGATTATGCGACGAAGGGCATTTCGGGAGCTGTAGCAAGCAGCTCTCTGATAGGTTGTCCAGCTTTGGTGGCTGTCTATCGCATGATGAGATCATTGCACTGGCACTTTGCCGCTCTGGAATGCTCCTCCCTCCCCTCTTCCACTTTGCAGACAAGCAGAGCTTGGGAGGGTAGGTGGGGACCTACCTGGCCTGGGCTGGTCCCAGAGCCCCCGTCATGGAGCACGACTGCCTGCAAGTTTTTGATAAGCTAGGTTGAAATCATAGTTCTCACCCTAGACTGTCTCAAAGCCCTCATTGCTGCTTGCCAATCCCATCTTCTAGGGGACCGAAAGCTCTGCTTCCTTTCTTCCTGCAACATCAAAGCTTCCCATTTCTCGAACCCCTGCACAACAAAGCATCGCACCCCACGAGGTTTCAGACCTGCCCTTAGCTCCCGCTGACTGGGCTGGCTACCCTCTGCAATCGCAGCCCTTTTTTTTTTTTCCTTTCTCTTTCCCTCTGCTCTGCCCCTCCTGTCGACGTCACGCAATCACCTCTTCACCGGTCCACGTGTAGTAAAGGCACCAGCATCACCTTACGTTTCTATCACGACAGCGACCGAAACAAAAAATGGCAGACAGCGCTGCCGCCAACGGCACCTCCAACGTGGAAGCCCTTAAAGCCAGTAAGGTTCGTGTAACCCAGTTTCGTAGGAATTTCCTTTGCTCTGCCAACAACGTTCGCTAACTCCTGCAAAGTGTCGTGATTTCTTTCCCATTGACGTCCGATCCTCTCCGAGCACCCGATCAACTCACGATAACCCTCAATAGATGCGGCAGCTGCATATAACGCCGTTGCTAACGGTATGTTTATTGAGCCGATCCCAATAGCCTTTTTTCCCCCTCCAAACACTGACCCGGGGGGTGCACAGGTCCGGTAGCTCAGAACGTCATGGACCAGTCTTCCAAGGCTTCGGCCGAATTGTCGAACCTCGCTGCTTCCCGCCATACTCCATCGTATACGGCTGCCACCGGCCAGCCCTTGACCCACTATCACTCGTTCTTCTCGGAGCTCCTGTCGTGGCGCAATCCTCGTACGTCTCCTCGTGATACTCGGATGTTGCTTCCAGGACCCGTGCTGACAACTCTGCAGGCGCTTCGGCCATCGCCTATGCCTCCATCATTACGCTCATCTTCTCGGTTAGGTACCTTGATATTATTCGCTGGGCTTTCAAGATCACCTGGATGGTTCTTGGCATCACGATCGCCGCCGAGGTCACAGGAAAGGTCCTTTTGAACAACGGCTTCGCGACCCAGCTGCGCCCCCGCAAGTACTACACCATCCCGCGGGAGACCCTCGATTTGGTGATTGGGGACGTCCACGAACTCATCAACTTCTTCGTTATCGAATCGCAACGTGTGTTGTTCGCCGAGAACGTATATGCATCGGCTGCTGTAAGTGGTCTCCACAGTTGGCTCCGCCCGAATTCAGAGCTCCTGCAGCTAGGGCGCATTAGAGCTGCAACGCTAACAAACGATACACGCCCAGGCCGCTCTCGCCGCTTTCATTTCTTACTACCTCGTCAAGATTGTGCCCTACTGGGGCCTGGCAGTTATCGCCACCACGGTCATCTTCTTCACCCCACTCATCTACACCACTAACCAGGAGCTCATCGACAACCAGCTCAAGCACGCGAGCGACATTGTCAATGCCCAGACCGCACAGCTCCGCACGGTTGCTCAGAAGCACACTGCGCAGGCCACGCAGGCTACCAAGCAATACGTGGGTGACTACACCGCCAAGGCCCAGGCGCTGATCAAGGGCGCCCGTCACCACGTGGAGCAGCCGCAGAAGGCAACGTCCATTAAGGAGACCGACTTCCCCGCGCCTCCCAAGGAGGATATTAAGCTCCCTGCTGAGACTGAGCCCGTGAGCGGGCCCGAGCCTGTCGCCAAGACCGACGACGAGCCTCTCATCGCCGCTTAAGGTTCGATGTTGGCTGCTTGATAGCCCACTTATTACCGCATGTATCCTGAGTCGCAGCCGACCAGAACTGGTACCACAAAGTCTGACGAGACAAGACACAAGGGTGATTGCTTGTAAGGGAAGGTTAGTGAGGGAGCAGATCGGAGGAACATGGCGAGACTGTCAGAATACCTGGGGTGTTTCAAACCTTGATTCTTGGGCTGAGAACACAACCCAAGAAAGCGGAGAATGGACAGGAGGTGACGGAAGGCGCATGTTTCTTTTTGGGAGCCGGGTATCAATGGACACGGGTATTCCAGGGTTTCTATCATTGGCCGGATAGTCAGGTGGATGGATGGAGTATCGTGCTGTCAAATCGGTGTATTCGTGCCCTTTAAAACCTCAACGTCGTCTCGCGCATTGTAATGTGTGCGTTCTCAAGTGGCGCTCTGGAAGGGAGAGGGATATGAATATGATATGTGTGACCTTAGTCTAGGTAGGCGATGCTTACTTTTTCTTGATGTCTTGGGATGTCTTTCAGAGCTAATTATATTCGCGCCGTCTTATACACTTCTGTGCCTTGTGACATAACTCGCTCTATATTCTGCTGAAGGAAAGCTGCACGCTCATAGCAGGGTTTTCTTCCTCGTTGTCGACTGGGGTCGTGCAGTGTATGATGACCGACGCTATACTTCCCACATAGTTGACGGAGATCTACGGGGTTAAATGCCTCTTTCACAGGTTGCACTGAAGCCATCAACGGCAAGCCGTTCGAACGCAAAGGAAAAAACGGCACACACGCCTGCATCAGCAGAACGGAACGAAAGGCAAAGCGAAGAGGTTCAAGTTGCAGAACCACGACTTTCGCAAGCTAACTTAACGAAGCAGTGCGAAGCCTCTTGAGGCCAAATAATCTGAATGGGGTTGCATGGCTGCGCAAATCGGAACCAAGGGACCAAGCGAGAGCAAAGACGCACAGGAACAGGGAACACAAAAACTAGGACACTAGGACACACTAAACAAAGCTACCTAAGCAAACAAAAGAAATTGAGATCATCCCCCTGCCCTTCCAAAAGACCACCCTCACTACCAAAACGCCTCTAGCCGCTCCAGTCCAAGATGTTCCCCCATCGACCAAGACTGCGAGAGTTAAGGAACGAGAAGAGTGCCGCCGAGGAAGTCATCCGACTTTGCCCCCCAATAGAAGCAGGGAGAGAGAGAAAAGATATGTCTCATCAAATATCAACCACACTACTTCAAAAAAAAAAAAAAAAAAAAAAAAACGAGACCCGGGTAGCAACCTAAGCTCAGTCGCTGTCCTCGTCCATGTTAAAGGCATCATCATCGTCCTTCTTGCCTTTGCCCCTTCGTCCCCGACCACCAGCACCGCCGCTACCATCGTCAGCGCTGACGAAGGAATCGTCGTCGTCGTCGTCCAGGTAGATGGGGTTAGCCTTTGCCTTGGCCGCGGCGGCGCGCCCCGGCCTCTTCGCCGCAGGCTTGGGGCTCGCCGGGGCCGTGTCCTCCATCAGCTCGTCCTCGTCCTCATCGTCGCTGACGGCTTTCTTGGTGCTCTTGGCCTTCTTTGCGGCGTAGGCTTTCGCAGCGGGGGAAAGTGTGGTCAAGGTCTTGGGCCTAGAGGCGACTGATTTGGTCGTCTTGGGAGCAGAAGCGTCGTCGCCCTTGGGCTTGTTCTTGGATCCGACCGGGCGGCCGCGCTTTTTAGCCCCTGCGGCCGGCACCACGCTGAGGGGTGCCTTGGCTTTGGAGGCGGCGGCGGCACTCTTGGCCGCAGGCTTGGTTGCGCCCGGCAGGTTGTCGTCGGATAAGAAATCGTCAAGATCGTCTGTCTTTGTGGGCTTCCGCGGCGAGGACATGGCGAGAGCCTCGTAGTTGGTGTCGTCGTGGTCGTCCGTGTCGAGGATGGACCTTGACTGTTTCGCCTTTAACTTGGGGATTGGCGCGTCTGCTGCATCCGGCCGCGACATGGAAAACAGACTAAGTCTGCCATTGTTGGTAGCGGGGGCTCCTATTCCCTTAACCATTGCACCGACATCCCCAAGCATGTCGTCACCGTTGTCGTCGTCGTCGTCGTCGTCGTCGGTAGAGCCAAAGTCCTCATCCACATACGAGCGCTTGGCCCTGGCCGCTGCTCGTTTGGCTGGCTTCTCGGCGACCTCTTCCGACGTAGACCGATCAGGCTCGCTACCCGCGGAGGTAGGCTTAGCCTTTGTCGCAGCCCGCTTGGCTGGCTTTTCGACAACCTCCTCTGAGCCGGACTCACCGAAGTCATCGTCGACATACGATGGCTTGGCCTTCGTTGCGGTCCGCTTGGTTGGTTTCTCCGCGGTTGCGTCAGAAGCAGACTCATTGAACTCGTCATCCATGTTGAGTGCTCCTGGCTTTGTTGTTGTCCGTTTGGCCGGCTTTTCGGCAACTACTTTCGCTTCGGATACCTCTGACTCGTCCTTGACCTCCGGCTGGTCCAGATCCATGAAATCGTCATCATCAGAGTCGCTCAAGGCGTACTTTGCCTTAGTCGCAGCTGGGCGCTTGCTGCGGCCACTCGTGGCATCTGGACGTGAAGCAGAGGGCTCGGACTCCTGCTTCACCACAGCATTTTTGCCAAGAAGGGCAAAGTCGTCGTCGGAGAGATCGTTCTTGGGCTTAGGTTTGGTTGCCGCCTGAAACTTCTCGGTAAACCTCTGGTGACTCTTGGTCTCGACTTTCTCAACCTTGGGAGCCCGAGCCTTGGTCTTCTTCTCCGGCTGGTACTCATCATCGTCCTTTGGGCGACGGCCCTTGCCAGCACCAATCTTGTGTGACGTGCGGCGGCCCATCCTACGGATACCGGTGGTGATCTCCTCATCCAGCTTCAGCTGGGTGTGCCACTCTTCGACAAACTCATCCAGGTCCTTGACCCACAGATCCTTCTCGCTCAGGGCCTCGAGCTCATCATACTCGGCCTTCTTGGCCGCGATCTGATTCTTGAGCTTCTCAAGACGTTCGTTTGTAAGCGACCAGATGGGCATCTGTACTCATTAGCAAGCTGCACCGGCAACAACAACGATGGAATTTAAGAACATACCGAGAGAAGATAGTCGTAGTCCCGCGCATCGCTCGAGACGTCCTCATCTTCAGCATCGTCTTTGCCGAGCTCCTCGTCCGTGGATTTGACCTTCTTGTCCTCCTTGGGGGGAAAAGCCTCGTATTTCTGATCGCGAAGCTCCTGAACAAGCACATCCTTCTTCTTCTTGTTGACGACAAGCTTGTTCTCAATGATCTCCGAGACAAAGCGGTATTGATTCTTGAGTTTGCGGTAGTCGGCATGGTAGACGCCAAGCCAGTGCTTCTTCCGCTCCGTGTACATGTTGTAACGGTATCGGTAGAACTCCTCCATGATCTCCTCCGGACTCTCGTACTTGTGAATCTGGCCACGGGTGTCGAACGCGACGAGATTGGTGGTGGTGACGGTCTTGGTAAGCTTGAACTTCTCCAACAAACCTTCGTCGAGTGCTGCCTTCAGATGCTTGTCCTCCATCTCGATGATGAAGTGGACAGTCTGATGATCGTTGAACTCCCTGTAGTCCTTGATGAATGAGGGAGTCTTCTCGGCGCGAAGGATCTCTTCGAGTCTGGACTTGAAGTCATCCGTCCACATCCGAATGGGCAGCTCAGTGACGTGAATCTCGTTCGGATTCTGCTCGTCCTGCTTGATGATGCCGTTGAACTTGAACCTGTTCGGGCCATCCGGCTCGACAACACCCTTCCAACCACGCCACCAAGGAGTCATTGGCTTGAACGGCTTCTCCTCCGGATCGTTAGGGTCGAGTCTGCCCATTCGCCGTTTCAAGTTCTCGACAATGTCAAGTGGGTGATAGTTGGGAATCTGCGTGCTCCAGCCGGTACCGATACCGTCGGCGCCGTTGACCAGAACCATCGGGATGATGGGGACGTAGACCTTGGGCTCAATCATCTTGCCGTCGTCGTACTGGTTCTCCAGATTGGGCTCGTCAAGCTTAGAGAAGACGCGCCGGGCGAAGGGCGACAGCCGGGTGTGGATGTAACGAGCGCTGGCGGCATCTGAGCCACCAGCGAGACGAGAACCAAAGTTACCGCTAGGCTCCAAGCAGTTGACGTTGTTGGAGCCGACGTAGGTCTGTGCCAGACCGATAATCGTCTGCTGCAGTGACATCTCACCATGATGGTAGGCGGCCACCTCCGAGACGTAACCAGCAAACTCGGCAACCTTCTGGTCGCTGACGAGGTTGCGCTTGAAGGCGGCATAGACAACCTTGCGCTGACCAGGCTTCAAGCCGTCGATCATGGAGGGGATGGACCGCATGTTGTCAGCCATGCTGAAGAGAATGAGCTCTTTCTGGACGAAGTCGGAAATGGTCTTCCGGCTCATGGTCGAGTCGAGGTAAGTCCCGGGAATGAAATTGCCCAGCCACTCCTTACGAGCGTCAGCCTTTTTTTTGGAGAAAGCCAGCTCGAGCAACTGCGACTCCTCAGGCTTCAGGATGTCGAACTTTTTGAGATGGCGGTCCAAGTCCTTGAAGTAGATCTGGGCATCCTCGTTGGAGGAACTACCCAGACCCTTCAAGTACTTGTACTTCCATTTACGCAGCTCAGCTTTGTGTGCTTCCTTCCAGGTCTCATACTGGGGCAGGTTGAAGAACATCTTGAGATTCTGTGGCTTCTTCGGGTTGTTCCCTTGCCAAACCTTGACTACCGGGGTGATGAACTCCTGGAAGAAATCCTCGACGCGCAGCAACGAGGGGAATTGCACCTCCAGGAAGTTGATGAGCAAGCCTTTGATGTGGCTCCCGTCGAGATCCTGATCGGCCATGATCATCAAATGGCCGTAACGGAGACCACGGGTGTCTTTGTAGTCTTGCTTGTGCTTGAGCCCAAGAATTTTCTTGATGTTCTCGATTTCCTTGTTCTTCATGATCTGGTCGAGCGAGGCATCGCGGACATTGAGCATCTTACCACGCAGGGGGAAGACGCCAATGCGGTCAGGATCCAAGACGGCACGGCCAGCGACAGCAAGACCTCTGGCCGAATCACCTTCGGTCAAGATCAGAGTGCACTCATGGCCGCGCTTCGTACCGGCCCAGTTGGCATCGATGAGCTTGTCGTTGCTGATGCGCGAGCGCTTGTTGCCGTCGCTCTTGGCCATCATTTTATCCGCCTTCCTGTCTGCAAATTCCATGATGTTCGCGATGGCTTCCGAAGCCTTGACCTTCTTGAGGAACTGGTCGCTGAGCTGGCACTTGCTACCAAAGGCACTAACCTTGGTCGTGAGTTGCTCTTTCGTCTGCGAGGTGAAGGCCGGGTTGTCGATCAGGCAGTTGATGAAGATGAAGATGTGGTTGCGGAAGTGTGAAGGTTTGAGGGAGTGGCCCTTCTTCTTCTTGTTGAGCTCCTTGCCGAGCGCCTCGCAGATCTGGTCGGCGATGTAGTTGACGTGCGTTCCGCCGGACGTGGTGGCGATGTTGTTGACGAACGATACTTGCTGGAACGAGCCGTCCGAGACGGTGAAGCCAACCTGCCACAGCCGACCGTTGGACCTCTGCTGATCAAACTCGACCTTCGCGGCCGGCTTCTCGCCGTCGACAGCGGCATCGCCACGCTCGTTGGCGATGGCCTTGGCATACATCTCGCAATACGTCTTGAAGTTAACCTTGAGGTGCTCGCCGTTCAGCCACACCTTGACGCCGGACACGGTGCCGGCCATGTCGTAGACACGGCGGTAGAGCAGGGCCTCAAGGTCATCATCGATCCCGTTCTCCATGCCGAACCTCTTGTAGTCAGGCAGGAAGGTGACCTTGACGAAGTCCGACGACTTGTTCGAGACGATCTTGGCCTTTTCCATATTGCCCATATTGTCCGTCCACGTCTGCTTGTACCGCTTGCCGTTGGTGGAATCCTGCAGCTCGATGGTGAACCTCTGGCTAAAGATGTTGGTGAGTTTGGCACCGTAACCGTTACGGCCACCGACTGTCTTCTTCTCGTTGTCGTCGTAGTTGGAACCCGTCAGGAGGTGGCCAAAGATGAGTTCGGGAATGTAGCATTGTTCCTTTTCGTGTATTTCCACGGGAATGCCCTTGCCGTTGTTCTCCACAGAGATCTCGCCCGACTCGCGGTCAATAGTAACCTTGAGGTATGTCATTGACGAGTCGCGTTGTCTGTTGTCTGCGGCGTTGACAAGAATCTCGTCAAAGATCTTGTAGAGACCGGGGACGTAGCTGATGGTACGGTTTTCCATCAACTTCTCGGTCTTGTTGAATACCCACATCTTCTGGTCGGTGCGCTCGACAGAGCCAATGTATGTGTCTGGGCGCTTGATGATGTGCTCGAGCTGAGTAAGCTTCTGATATGTCTCGGTGGCCGACTTAGGCTTGCCTGCCGGTTTCGAGACGGGCGCATCATCGTCGTCGTTGCTGTCGATCGCCATGCGATCATTCTCAATCTCTGCGAGAGGCTTGGCGTTCGCCTTCTTCGCGGACGCCTTTTTCTTCTTTGGCATGTCGTCCTCGGCATCACTGTCGGGCTTTGGCCGCTTTTTTGCGGGCGCCTTGGCGCCCGTGAGTGTTGTCTGAACCATCTTGCCAGGTTTTGTAGTCGCCGTCTTTTTCATTGCCGCCTTAGCCTTGGGTTTCTAAAGGATTGTTAGCCGTACGATGTCGGCGGGCCGGGGATTGCATCAAGACACCGTTGCTGAGATAGCGACACCCGTCGAACCTTGGAAAGGGAGGGGCAACGCGCAACCTACGTACCACCTCTGGAGTGTAATCATCTGAATCGTCTTGGTAGTCACCAAAGACCGAGTCGACGTCTGAATCCATGGTGAGGGGTGAGAGACAGCGTTGCACGGCAAACGACGCGCTATTTCAAGATTATGAGCAAAGGGGCGAGGTGCGGACAACAAAAGAGGCACGCGCATGCACAAGGTGAAAGAGAACAAAAAAATTCGTGGCAGCGACGAACAAAGAAAACGAGCACCAGGGGCTAGCCTCGGCGACTCGGTCGGCTCCGCGACGTCGCAAACAAAAAAAGAAGGGCGCAGGCACACGAAGTGAACGAGGGGCAGAGCTGAGCGGTGATGGTGTGCACAGCAGTTGTTGTTGTGGAAAAGCGTGCCAAATGTAAACAGACAATGTTGTGTGGATTTCCAAAACAGGACCGGATTCGACCTGTGGTCGAGATGAAGCCCCACAGCGTTGCGCGCGACTTGGACGCGACCTGCAACCTCTTGCTGCCTGGATCAGTGCCTGAGGCATTAAGGCAGTGTGCAGGGATCAGGAGACAATAAGGATGCCCCACTTTCCTTAACAGCAAACGGGCGACTCAACAAGGAAACAACAGCTTTCATGAAAGCAGCAAACCAAGTGACAGGCGGGCAGTGACAAGTGACAGAGATTTTGTACACACCTGAAATTTCGGTTCTCACGATACCCGCCCGCTCCGGCAAGCTTAGTGACTTGTCACGATTTCTCGCTATTTCTGTGTCCGCCACCTCGCCTTCTGGTTGGGCCGGTGCACTGTTTGCTCTTCTGCGAAATCGGCGTATCTAATCTCCAACACCAGCGCAGGATCGCACAAGTGAGATGAGAAAGAGGCAGTGTGGTTATGGTTAGGCAGCGAGATACGGACGATACAGCAATGGCAGCGATAGCGGCAAAATGCGGATCGAGTCTTTCACGGCCGTGGCCGTGTCTGCGGTCTGTGGTTGACCGAGTGTAGCGAGAAGGAATGAATGTAGGCTAGTTGTACTTGGCACGCCTCTTACCAAGTTCGCCCGCTTTGGTTGCTCCTCAATAACAGGTCATGAGCTGACCATCTTCTAGGTTCTCTTCCACCATCCATGGCTGGCGGTGACTGGCTTTTCTTGGAATTCTGGATCAGACCTCGAGGGTTAATGAATGACGGCGCAGCACGGCTACTTCCACTTCCCTTCCGGATCGGCTGTAAACTCCCGTCCAGTTAGGGTACACCTGTTTGAAGCGACCCCAATTCGACCTTTCTGGGCGGCGAGTGGGCAATCTTCAACTGTAAGGGCATTTCGTCGCCGCGCATTCTGCTCTCAGAGTGTGAGGAGCATGCTGTGCGTAGGGGGCGGAGGGGATGTTGTGCCCAGTGTGTCGTGCTACTTGCCTTTCGGGAAGCACGCGCTAGGAAATTCCCCGGGCCCATATTTAGAGCCGCGACATCTCTGGCCGTTGCACTGCTTAGCATTAGGGCCTCTTTGACATGCGCCGCTATGCCGCGACCGAAGCTCAAGGCTGGGATGCCTGGACGCGGCGGTTAGTCTTCTTCTACAGTGCTCGGATGGCACGCTGGCCCGCCGTCAGATGGACCTCCTCATTTCGAGGTGCTCGGGGAAGGCAGTTCGACGCCCGACTCCGGCACCAATCCTTTTGTGTTTCGGCTCCCAATCGACGGCCAAGCAGGGATCCTATCGGATAGACGCCGGCAAGGACATGGAGATGTGAACTGCACAACCCCTAAGCTACCGATATTGCCACAATCCAGGTTGTTGATGGAAGCACCAAAATCTGAGCGGGCCATCAGTCTGTGACAGTCCTTTTATTTTGAATCGGTGAACGGTCAGCACGCGGGCGGCTTGTGCAGCTGCTGGCGGTCCTTCTGCCAAACGGTGTCGGCCAAGTTTTTTTGGCCTCGTGGACCAATTTGGCCTTTTGAGCCCGTGTGCTGCCGTTTGGGGAGGGAAAGGGGGAAGAGAGGGAGGTGTGTCTGTCTGCCGTGCGTGGGAGTCGGGGTGCTAGGCGGCCTTGCCCTTGCCGTGAGGAACGCCGGGTGACTGCAGTAGTCACGCACACTTGGAAACGGTGGGCTTGGGCGCGGTTCAGGGGAAGCCAGTCGAGGGATCCATGTTGCCTGGAACACAACGGCTTGCTGTGTCCAACCTCTGCGCCGGCAGGGGCCATCAGGGCGTGTAGCGATGACCGTTCAAGTGGTGTTCATCCGCGCCATCTCCGAATCTCACCTGTCGGCAGCCTCTACGCCACATTTTCTTTCAACCTCGTGCGATCTCCTCGACTCTGTGGCCACCAACCCGGGTCACATACACTCCTTTTACCGCGTGTTCGGCCGACCTTGCAAACCCACACATGGCGTCGTCACCGCCGTTGTTGTTGAAGAAACAAAGAGAAGCTCCCAGCAGGGTTTGCGGGTTTCAGATCACGTCTCTGCTCCATCGGCCTGCTTCTTCTCGTGCTGCCGTCGCGCAAAGTGTGAGCTCGTGGGGCCAACTAAGGCTCAGTGCAGTGACAACTGGCCCCTGCTACCACTAGTCACGGCGGAGAATGTCTGACGCTCTTCTTTTTCTCGAAGCAGCCCAGATGTCTCTACGTAAGGAAGAGGTCATGGCGAAGAGAATGACTTGAGGTCGTCGAAATTGGCACTTGCGGCATCTGTTATGTTCCTGTACGGAACCAGTATCATGGAGCGCTTCCTTTCGGCAACAGCAAGACCAAGACGATTAGCGCATCAAGTTGCGAGACCAGCACATCCGTACCAGGACGGTAATTCAGTTAGTCCACTTCCTCCTCCACCTCATCAAGAAGATCTTGCCCATCAGCGGTGAAGCAGCCACGTGTGTCGAGTCGAGCAGGCATCTTCGCCTGGGATGTCAACACGGGGACGGGGTTTCGTTCTTTGTTTCACCTCCTCATTGGAAATATTCAACCAAGTAGCCGGACAACGCCTCCTGCAGCTGGCCGACGGTCTACTTTTTGTCAAATGGCCTCAAACAGGTGCACCCCTGCCCGATGGGTCACGGTATGGTATTTGCTGTGTCAAACTCATTTGCTGTTTTTGTGGCCACAGGGTCATCGTGGAGCTTGGACACACCCGTGCCCCTGGGATAGAATCAAGCCCCAACAAGTGAGGGTGCAGTTCCCTCGACCGGCCTGCTCACTACCGTTTCCGCCTTGACCGTCTGCCAGATCTAATTTGCTGGGTGGTCATACAATATCTGGGCACGGCTTGTTGGGGAAAAAGGGGGGAGGGGTTCACCTAGAGTTGCCGTGCAGCACTGGCGCCCGAAGCAATGCCGCCAGGAGGAGAGGGTACACAACCACCAGAGCGTAGTCACACTTCCTCTCCCTATTGAGCTAGCCTACCGCCACCGTCACAGATATCAGACCATCTCTGCTACCGTCATCAAACCCGAATATTGACCGCCCCTTCCGCCGTCATTTGTCAGTTTCTGGCTGCCAAACTCGAGCCCCCAAAGAGCGGTGGAAGAGACCAAACGCTTGTACCCGTCACCTAGCGGTCGAATCCCTGGGTTCCCAGACAAAGAATCTGCATCGAGATCGCTAGACAGAACGAAGACGCTTCACCGGGGCTGCAGGTCATTGCATGCCGGCGCCGGCGCTCAAGGAAGAGAGAGGGCCGGCCGTGCTCCTTGTTGCAGTTGCACGCCCTTGAGGTGCCCGTCAACTCGTCGTGGTTGCGCGGAGCTTTGTTGTTTGCGAACTCAAAGAGGAACCTGGTTGTCTGCCTGCCTTCAGCCCGCCGGGGAGCCCGCAAGCGCTGTCTGACTTCATAACCTGTGCCCCCGCCTGCTCGCCGACTTCTCCTCTTGCTTCCTCTCTCTTCAGACCAGCTGCAGTCACAGCAACGAGTACGCGAGACATCTCGAGACATCTCCGGACCCCTTCACCGTCATGGTATCCGTCGCGGAACTTCTTAACCCGGCGTCGCCTACGCCTCCACGGGCTCCATTACCGACCTCTCGTCCACTGTGCTTCCCGGCCCGCCAGACTGTAGCCCCGTCAAACGAACAAGCTCCAGTCACGCCATCGATAGGGGTGCTCAGGATGACGCAAAATGCCGATGGTCCTCCTCGACGCAAAACCAGGGCTGTGGTGAACTTCCCGCCTTTTGAGGTCTTGGACGAGCATTCGATCCGGGAAGTGCACAGGTTCCGGGTCCATCCCTTCGGTTCGATTCAGGAGACCGGCGAACGGATACCTTACAACAGCGGTAAAAAGGATTTCTTTTCCAAGACGGGAAGAGAAGGCTTCGAAGGTGTGGACTTTCCCCCCCTTCTCCCCGCCCCCTCTCGGGGGGAGGGGGGCGATGAACACTGCTGATTGAACCAGCCTTCCATTACAACTTCAAAGTTCCCGGGGACGACACCGATTACACCGTAATGTGGGACCACAACGTCGGCCTCGTCCGCATGACTCCCTTCTTCAAGTGCCGTGGCTACAGCAAAGTCAGTTTCGTCCTCCAAACACCCCTGTGTGCTGCTTCTGACCTCAAACAGACAACGCCCGCCAAGATGCTCAATCTGAACCCCGGGCTCAAAGACATCACATACAGCATCACCGGGGGCTCGATCAAGGCCCAGGGTGCGTGCTTGGCCCCAAGTATTGCGAGATATTGCCCCATGCTAGTACTAACGTTGGGTTTACAGGCTACTGGATGCCGTACTCGTGTGCCAAAGCCGTCTGCGCGACATTCTGCCACAAGATCTCTGGTGCCCTTATCCCGCTCTTCGGCCCGCGGTTCCCTTTGGAATGCATTCCGGAGAAAGCACCCGGATATGGCCGCATGGTCATCGACCCGGACATCGTGAAGCGAGCGAGGAAGGATGCCGCTGCGCTGTTCCGACCGAGTGCAGCTCTTCCCAGCCCCCGGCCATCTCGCAGCGTCAGTCCACTGCTAGCCCAGCGCTCAGTGCGCGTCTCCAACCCTCACGACCTCCATTCCGACCATGACCAGCGCCTGCCGATCAGCCCGTACACCGACCCAGACGCTGACTACAGGCTGGGGGGATCAGACCACGAAGGTCTTCGCCCATATGCAACCTCCGTCGCCCCGTTGCGAATCCCGACATCGAGATTGCCGACGGGACCGGCGGCGGTGCCCGCGCCCCAGCATTCCCCGGCATGGACCACAGCAAACCATCCTCCTCCTCCTCAGGCCTACGCTGCAAGCCATCATCACATCCGCCGCGCGACCCCCAACCTCCACGAGGAACTACCGAGCCTCAACCTGTCCGCGACCGCCAACCCATGGCTGTCAGCAGTTCCGCGTTCTCCAATCCCGGGCGTAGTTGGGGTCGGCGGCAGCGGCGGCGGCAGCGGCGGCAGCACAAAGAGATGGCATCCATACAAACCACGGTCCCACCAGTCCCGCTATGGGCATTTCGAACATCTTCACCACGGAACCTCGCCCATCTCGGCCACCCTCCCGGAACGGGGCATAATTCTCCCCCCTCTGCGGCTCAAGCGCCGCTTCAGCAAGGTAGATGCCACCGTCACTGGCCCCCGTGGCAACAGAAGCGTCGACGACAGAAAAGTTGACAGCAACATCAACGACAACAATGACCACAATACAGACGACGATGCCGCCTACGACGCCCGCGAGAGCCACGCGGCCAGCAGCTGGAAAAGAAACAGCAACGGCAACGGCAGCAGCGGCAGCGGCAGCGGTAGTAGTCCAGTGTCGGTGACGGCGGCGCCGCCCCCGACCCCGGCGAGCGCGTCCAGTAAAAAGTCCAAGTCGTCGTCGTCGTCAACACCACCGCCTCTGCCTCGCGCCGCCGTTCGCACCGACAACACCGACGCCGCCGCCGCCACCACCACCACCACCATCATCTCCGTCGCCGCCAGCGCGCAGAGCAAGCCCGGCAACAATAACAATAACAAGACCGCTCCGCGGCGGCGGGACGACGACAACGACAACGACAGCGACAGCGACGACGACGGCGGCGATGGCAGTCGTGCTGCCGGTCGCGGTCGCGGTGCTCCTCCGCGCCGCAAGTCCGAGCGCGATGCGGCCATGATGCTGATGCGGATGCGGCGCCGCGGCGGCGGCAGCAGCAGTAGCAGCAGCAGCAGCCTGGGCGGGAGCGACGTTGAGGAGGGAGACGAAGAAGAAGGAAGAGCAGGAGCAGGAGCAGGAGCAGGAGCAGGAGGAGGAAGAGGAAAAGCAGAACGGAGAAGAGAAGAAGATACCGACGCAGGAGCGGAGCCACGCAGCCCGAGGACGGCGCGTCATCGTCGTCATCTTCTCGGTGGTGCGGTGGTGGCGGCGGAGGACGACACCGAGGCCGGCGCTGGCGCTGCGCCCGGTGCCGTCCGGCCGGCATCGAGCTATATGCCGCCGCCGGCCGCTATCGGCATGGCCATCGTCGCCGACGGGCTCGTGATCGAACCCCCCCATCCTCCTCGCCCCGCCTCTGCTGGGCCCACGACGAGATCGAAGAGGAGACGGACGTTGGAGCGCTGAGGAGGACGACGGGACGGTAGCCGGTTCTGACTTGACGGAGGAAGGGGTGGGCTGTGGCTGATCAGCCTCGAGCTGCCCAGTGTCTCGGTGCTATGCCGTTTTGTTTTACCTTGTCATTCCTCGGGCCTTGTTTCTTCTCTGGAATTGGTAAGGAGGCGGATCTGGCCGACTGGTGTGATTTGCCTTTGCGTTGTTGGGCTGTGCGGCGTAGGATGGAGCAAGAGTAAGTATGTCGGGAGGGCGGTACCTCACCTTGCTGTTGTCGTCACTGAGGGCAATTCTCATAGGTCCATAGTCTTGCTTTTCGATCGGAGTCATCATGCTAGCTCCCATTGGGGGGAGCAGCCAGCATACCGGTCATCTTTTTTTTTGCAGATCTAACCGTCTAGAGTCTTGTATTTTTTTCCCCCTTTCCACGCTGCAAACGACTTCGCTGGACACCCATAGTTTCGGTATTCAAACCTTTTCCGTATCCGGGTATCAATCATTTTCATCCCCCCCCCTTCCCCGCGCCCCTCTCATGGTGCCCCGGCCGCTTTCTTCTCCTTGAACTCCTTCACCCACGCCTCGGCTTTCGACTTGGGCACGACAAAGATCTTGAGTAGGTTGTCCACGACCTCGACGTTTCCGCCGCTCAACACCTTGAGAAGCGGCACCTTCTTCCCCACCTTGACCAGCCCGCCACTCACCGTCTCGGCGTAGCACTCCACCCCTGCCGAGCTGTATTCTCCGGCGCGGTCCCACGGCAAGGGGAAGACGTAGCCAAAGTGCTGCTCGAGGCTCTCGCGCTCGTTAAACGCCTTGATGAAGTCGCTCTCGAGGTGGCAGGGGTACAATAGCAGGGTCGGGAAGACCAGCGAGCTAGTCGGGTCGTGCTCGTCGGGCGACAGCTTGACCATGGCGTCCTCCATGTCGGGCGGCTTGCCGGTACTCCTGGTCCGGATGTTGCGCGCCTCGAGCGCGGCCCGCAGCAGCGCCTCCCGGTGCCGCTCCCGGGCCTGCTGCTCCTCCTCGCGCTTGCGGCGGGCGGCGTCGGCCTCGGCGGCCTTGACGATGTCCTTGGCCAGGGCCAGGAGGGGCTTGTTGGACGGCTCGACCTCCAGGCCCCGCGCGCAGGCGTCGTCGGCCTCGGCGACGCGGCCGACGGCCAGCAGGGCGCGGGCCGAGCGGTAGAAGGCTTTGATGTTGCGCGGGTTGAGGCGCAGGGCGGCGGCGCAGTCCAGGGTGCAGGAGCGGTAGTTGCGCAGCTCCAGGTGGCACGCCGCCCGGTTGACGTAGAGCGTCTCGAGCAGGGCCTGCTCCGACTTGACCTCGGCCGGGTCGTCATCGACCTCCTCGTACTCGTCTTCGTTCGGCCGGGGCGCCTGCTGCTCCTCCTCCTCTTGCAGGTCCGGGCCCGAGGCGGAGTTGTTGGCATCCGGGTTGATGGACACAGGCTTCTCGGCGGTCTTCTTGACCTTCTTTTTCTCGCCCTTCGCCCTCCTCCGCTCCTCCGCTACGAGGATGGGGATGCCCTTGCCGTAGAACTCCTTGGCGTCCGCCCATCGCTTCTCGCGGAAACACTCGTTCCCTTGTTCCTTGAAGTTGGCAGCGTTCTCGAGGGGAGTGCCTTCGTAGGCGAGCGCTTGCAGTGCCGCCAGATGCTCGTTATCCTCGGCATCGTCGAGCTCCGTCATGAAGAGAGGATGCTTGTTGAGATCCGCCACCGTTTCCTCCAGTGTCATGCCCGAGTTCAGGGTGCGGCCCGGTGGCAGCTCTGGCAGCATCGGCACCGGCTCGGGGGCTGAACCAGCGGATTCATTGGGTTGTGGGTTTCCGAGATTGAGCGACTCGGTGTTTTTGGTAACTTGGTCCATTCTGGCTCGATCCTTCTTTCGCCGTGGACTTGCGAGTAATTTGAATGAGGAGTGAGAAGCGACGAAGTGAGAAGTGACAACCGGAGATGGTATTATATGGCACTTGATCCCTAACACCGCGAATCTCGATCGCGGATATTGTCCGGTGCACCGCACGAATTCGATCGTCCCCTACCCCTGAACCTTGTTTACTCCCAGTCCTTGTTGTCTGTCGAGGCAACTTTTGTGCATGTCTTGTTGAGCGGGGCAGAGGGGTTAAATTTTTGGTGCCTCAAAGTACCTTGACGGTCCCGCTTTCCCGCAACGCAGTACTCCGTGGTTACCTTATGCAATAGTTTAGGTACTTTGCACAAAACGGCGTTCATTACACGGGTTCCGCTTCCCCGGCGGGCAAGTACACCCCAATGAGTCCTAGGAGTTCTTTCTGATGTGGTCTTTTCCACCAAGGAATCGTGTCGACCTTAGACGCTGTGGCATCATCTAGATCAGATTGGAATTTACTGCTGAGATTCTACAAGATGAACCGTTGCGTTGATGAGCTGCTGGTCTGCCTCCGTAAAACCACGCCGACGTAGTGGAAGTGGTACCGTCTACACCTGTAACGCTGACTCCCCCCTCAGAACTTGTCTCTTTGCACTCTTCTATTTCATCTTTGTTCTCAAGTGCGCTTACATCAATGCCCAAAGAAACTTCTTTTTGGTTCTTCTAGTGGATTTTTTTTTGCCGGCTCAGCAAGTCCACGTATCATCTTAGCCGTCGTACGGACTGCGCCTGTACTACATTTACGATGTTACAGCAAGTGTACTTGTACGCAGCAAGTTTCCGTGCTAACCTCAGGTAGGGAAGATACAAGGTGAGGGAAGCTACGTACCTACGGTACCTCCCCGAGGTACTTGTGGGGCATCTTCCGCGGTCACGAGCTGACGCGTCGGATATGACGCGTGTAAGTTGCTTCGCTGCCCCACTTGCAGGGGTGCCGCGTCTTTCTGACGCACATCCCAGAACGCGTGAAACGCGGCCGCCCGTCTGCCAGACTCTTCGGCTTCATGGTTTCATTGCATCCATACAAGGAATAAGCGGACCCATCTACCCTCAGTTTCAATCCGTTACCTCGGTTGTCCGGCCCAAGAAGGGCCTTTCCAAAATCATGACAACCGTGAAACCCGAGCCGGTCGATGACCCTGGTTTTGGGACCGCCGCTGAGTCTGAAAACGACAACAACGTCGTTGGCAGCACCGACCATGTCGACACCATCAGCTATCTTCAGAGGCTCATTGCGCCCGACAACCCGCCGGAGATCCTTGAAAAGGGTGTCAGTATCGGTGTGCGGGTCCTCGAAAACCTCAAGAAATCACTAGCGTCTGGGCCTGCACAAACCTCGGGCCCCGGATGGCTAAAAGCAATCGCCGATCTCGAGGCTCTTGCGAAGCCTGCACGCACTATCGTTGGCGTCGTGGGCAATACAGGAGCCGGGAAATCGTCCGTCATCAGTGCTGTCCTCGACGAAGAGAGGTATACTTTACCAATGTTTCTATTTCCCCTTGGCTTAACCCTCCTATCTCATGGCGCTCATCCCACTTGCCCCTCCTTTCAGGGTTGCTTCTTCCTTCCTGAAATCGGAGATCTGAGAACTGTGCCTCCCTTACTCTCCTAGCGCATTCCATCCCCTGCGCGAGATTTGGTGCCTAACTCCCTGTAACAGGCTCCTCCCGACAAACTGCATGAGGGCATGTACGGCCTCCCCGACTGAGATTTCGTACAACTACTCAGAAGATCCTGACGAGCTGTATCGTGCCGAGGTCGACTTCATCACCGCTGATGATTGGCTTAAGGACCTCCGCGGCCTCTATAGCGACCTTCTGGATGGCAATGGCGCGGTGTCTCGAGAGTGCAGTAACCAGGATAGTGATGCTGGCGTCGCGTACGCCAAGATCAAGGCCGTCTATCCCAGGATGACCAAGGAGATGATCGCACAAGCGACTCCTGAATCTTTGGTCAATCAAACCGCCGTCCGCCAGGTCCTGGGCACTGTCAAGAAACTTCGAGCGACGACGTCTGCCAGTTTATACCGTCAACTGCAGGACTATGTCGACAGCAAGGAAAAGAACACTGAGAAGCGAATGGAGTACTGGCCCCTCATCAAGGTTGTCCGCATCTACACCAAGGCCGCTGCCCTCTCCACTGGCGCTTGCCTGGTCGATCTTCCTGGCGTCCAGGACTCGAACGCAGCGCGTGCCGCCGTAGCTGCCAACTACATGAAGGCCTGCACTGGCCTGTGGATCGTTGCTCCAATCACCCGGGCAGTGGACGACAAGACTGCCAAATCGTTGCTTGGCGACTCTTTTAGGTATGTTGACCGTACATCCTTCGCCGTCGTCGACTACAATTGGCTGGGGTCGCTAACCGAGACAAAGGCGCCAGTTAAAGTACGATGGCACTTATTCGGCCGTGACCTTCATCTGCTCCAAGACGGACGATATCTCCGTCACCGAGGCGGCAGAGAGTCTGGGTATTGAGGAAGAGATCTCCGAGTCCTGGTCTAGGATCCAAGAGCTCTCGGACGACATCAGGAAGCTCAAGTCCGACATGAATGATCTCAGAGATGAGCGAGATGCCTGCAACGACGTGATTGACAAGATCGAGCAGACGTGGGACAAGTGGGAGGCTTTGGGCAGCGAGCTGGCTAATGGTGCCACTGTCTATCCGCCCAATTCGCCGAGCAAGAAGCGCAAGAGGCAGTCCCGACCGAAGGGCAGTCGCAAGGACCGCTGCTCGAGTGATATCGACAGCAATTTCTCGGATACAGACGGCTCAGACTCGAGTGACAAGGAAAACCAAGAGGCACAGAACGAGGAGAGGGAGCCTCTCACATGTGATGAGGTTGACGCCAAGCTTGCATCTCTGAAGAATGAGAAGAAGGAAGTCCGAGCCAAGAAGAAGGAGATTGAAGAAAAAATCAAGGCCTTCCGTGAGCGGATCAAACAGTTGACTACCGAGAAAGAGGTGATCCTTGCCGAAGTGAAGGCTGTTTGCATCCAGGGCAGGAACGAGTACTCCAGAAAGGCCATTAAGCAGGATTTTGCAATGGGCATCAAAGAGTAAGTACCAACGCAGCCAACTCGCTCGAGCGGCGGAGGAGAGTTGCTCTAACCCCTACGTAGGCTCGACCAGGAAAACGCGGCGGAGGAGGACGAGGCCAACTTCGATCCCGATGTCGATCTTCGGGACTACGACGCCGTCGCCGCGTCGCTTCCCGTCTTCTGTGTCAGCAGCCGGGCGTATCAAAAGCTGAGCGGCCGGCTTCAGAAGGACGACTTCAACGGGAGCGGCTTCCAGTCCCCTGAGGATACCGAGATTCCCCAGCTTCAGGCGCATGCTAAGAAGCTCACCGAGGCGGGCCGGACCGCTGCTGCCCACCGCTTCCTCAATAGCCTAATGCAACTCCTCAACTCGATGACCATGTGGGCATCGGATGATGGAACCGGCTCAAGCCTTACGGACACGGAGAAGGGGAAGGAGGAGACGCGGCTGAGAAAGCAGCTTCGCAAGATGGAGCAGGTTAGCGACCCTGCTGCGTCAGCACCAACTCATCGATCCGACTAACTCCGACTAGGACCTCGACACGATGTTGCAGCAATGCATGGCTTCCATACACGAGCTTTTGACGGAAAACATTTATGAGAACTTCGACAGGTACATACCGGCGGCGGTTGATGCGGCGCTGCCTACCGCATCACAATGGGGAGCCCCGAGACCGGTCGGGTTATTTTGGGCGACCTACAAAGCAACGTGCAGGAGGAACGGTGTCTTCGCCGGGGCTTCCGGCTTTCATGACTTCAATGAGGAGCTCTTCGACCCCATATCAAGAAACCTCGCTAATGGCTGGGAACGTGCCTTCCAGCGGCGTCTTCCATGGGCTCTGGACAACTTTCTCCGCGCCATCCGGGGGTACTTGGACAAGTTCCACCTCGAGGCGACAGAGCGTGCGAGGGAGCGCGGAACCCAGTATACCGGCCTGAACATGCTGACGCAACAACTCCAAGCACATTTGCGGCGCATCGGCGACGTGCGAACTGCCATCTTGACCCTGGCACAGGAACTGCAGCGGGAAGCCAACCGAGGATTCACTCCCGTCATTCAAGAGGAGATGATGCCTGCATACCAAGGCTGTACAGACGAGCGAGGTATGCTCATGACGCCCTTCCCCCCCCCCCCCCCCCCCCCGGGCCCCCCCCCCCTTTTTTTTTTTTTTTTTCCAAACAACCTTATCCTAATCTGAGATCCATCCTGGACGGTTGATACTGAACGGAACAACAACAGGTCCCGGCTCCTACATGCGCATGAAGGAGCTGATGCTCAACCACGTCGAACAACGGCGCGGCGTCATGTTCCGGAATGCCACGAACCACGTACAGCGGCGGCTTTTCGAGCTGTGTGACCGCATCGGACAGAGTCTGAAAACGGAGATGGACGAGCTGCGCGCGCGGCTGGCGCGCGATTACCTGGCTGTCCTTATCGGCGTTGATGTCTCTTCCATGGCCCTGGGCCCATCTCGCGTAGAGCTGATGCTGCGTGCGGAGATGGTGCCCGTGTTGGCCAAGACCGATCGCTTCTTTGCTCCTCTTTTCGGCGATGCGCATGAGGAGGATGTTGGCGATGTCGATGATGGCGGCGCTGGCGCAAGGGACGAGCCGGATGCGGTGTCTCAAGACCCCGACGTCGCGGTCAAGGCGGAGCCAGAACAGTAAGGCGAAATCATCTTCATTGACAGGCTGGAGCCCAATGCGTTATTATACTCTGGCAACGGGACGGAGCACGACTCTCAAAGGAGAGGGTTGATGTTTAAGTAGGTCGTTGGGGTTCTCTTTTCTTTGGCGGTAACTCCGCCGTCACAGCTTCACAACTCGGCTGTTTAACTAGATACCATTAAGCGCTAGTTTTCAGGGCTGTTTGGAGAAATTGTATTTTCGGTGGTAACGTTATCACAAGATGTTCCTGATGTGCAGGCAGGAGGAATCCATTGTTTTTGGTAGACAGACATGCTGAGGAATAATTCTACTGTCGCGTCGTATTTGTGCATCCTTGGGAAGGAGCGTCAAGAAGCCAAGTTGACTGTACAAAAACACCTGCATGTGTGAAGTTTTAATCATTGCCCAAGATCGCGCGAAGTTGAGAAATGCGGGGCGTTTGTAGACCATTCCGTACAGTGCACTTACAGTGCGCTTAGTGGGAAGGCAGCAGCACTCCAAAAGTTGGCTAGGTAGCTGGGGTCTCTTTCCCAGAGACCTACAACAACAGCAATTGGCACAGCACCAGCACCACCTTCTTTACCCGACCAATTTTTCCTCCAATTCCCCCGCCAGCGACGAGCCACCATGTCGCACATGACCAATCCGCTGGCAACGCCAGACCAGCTATTTCAGCGCCGCTCCTTCGACGCCCTCCCAATCGAGCTGCAAGACGCCATCTTCTTCGCGACGCAATGCCTGACCCAGGCCGCCGGCATCCTCCTCCAGCTCCCCCAGTCCGTCACGGCGCAGGCCAACGTGCTTCTTGCGCGATACTGGCTCGTCGAGCCCATCATGTCTCATGAGTTCAGCGTACGCTCTTTTTCGCCCTCTTTCGCCCCTTCTTCGCTTTATCCTCTCACGCAACCCACCTTCCGGGACTAGGACGACTGACAGAATGGGCCGGGCCCGGGGCGACCTCCCCTCCCCAACGCCCACTATCCAAACAGGACGTCTCGGCCGCAACAGTCTACCTGACCGCCAAGCTCTCGGCGCACCCACGGTCCCCGCGCGACCTGGCCAACGTCTACGCCTACCTCCTCTCCCCGGCCAGCTCGCTCTTCCAGCCGCCGACCGCCCCGCCCCCGGCCAACGAGCCGGCCAGCTACTACCTGTCCGAGTCCGCCTACCACGCCTTCCACGCCCGCGTCCTCGCCCTCGAGGCCCGCGCGCTCTACGCCCTCGCCTTCGACACCCACGTCGCCCTGCCCCACCCGCTGGCCGTCACGTACCTGCAGGCGCTCGACTTCCTGGGCGTGGCCCCGCGGGAGCGCATCGGCAGGCGGGCGGTCGCCTACCTCAACGCCGCCCTGCTCTCGCCCCAGATGCTGTACCTGACCAGCCAGCCCAACGCGCTGGCCGTCGCGGCCGTGTACAACGCCGCCCGCGACGTCGGCGCCAAGATGCCCGAGTGCGAGTGGTGGGAGGTCTTCGACGTCGACCGCGAGGAGCTCGGCTTCCTCGTCGTCGGCATGCGCAGCGTCGACGGCTGGGGCCGCAAGATGCGCGCCGATCTCGCCCGCATCATGCGCGGCGCAGAGAGGGGCATGGTCACCCGCCGCGATGTCGAGGACGAGCTGAGGAGGAGGGGGATCGAGGTCGTGGTAGTGCGCGCCCCCCGCCGCGGTGGTGGTGGCGGCGCCGAAGCCGATGATGCGGAAGAGGAGGCGGCGAGGAGGATGGACGAGAAGATGGCGGATCTGGAGGCTAGGGGGGTTTGAGAAGGGGGGGGAGGGGTGAAGAGGATAATCTCTCTGAGGTGACCAATGGATGAGCGGTTGAGGAGAGTGTGGCTGGAGACTTGGTGGGTGGCTCGCCGCCGCCTCCTCGGACAAACAACGGCCACTCTCTCTGCCTTTGCTATATACGACGACTTACCGCCCCTAACCCCCCGACCTGCTTCAGGGGAACCGTCCAGACTACCGGTCGACGTCACCACCTCATTCCCGCCAGGCCTTTTGCCTCTACCTACTAAGCCCAGTCTCCTCTGCGCACGCCCGCGTCGCCTAACCAGTCTTTTCGCATCTTCATCGCCGTCGCCGATCCAGGCATCTCGGGTTCGACGCAACGGTGTGCCTTGCTCGCTATTCGACGGGCCATACACCCTCATTGGTCCAACATCTTGATGGATACGGCCGTCTCGTCGGTGGCGATGCCTCGCATCCCTCCACGCAAATGCCCAGCCCTGGCTTTGCGGGGGTTCTTTGTTGTTGAATGGATCATTGGCGGTCACGAGGGCGGCCCCTGAACCCGACGCGGAGGACAAAGTCGGCGCCCCTGATTGCTGCTTGATGCTTGCAAGATATGCTTTGAGGAGCATGTCCTTGTTGGTGTGGTCTCCCATATCTTCTTGTTGGACGAGTAGCTCATCCGCCACCACTTTGAGAAGCTCCGTTTAAGAACCGGTGGATAATCACAGTGGCGACCCCGAGTTGAATGCGCACGATAGAGTCATGGGCCATATCTTGGTCTGCTTGTGTCAAGGTCGCCCAGAGCAGGATACTGCCGGACCAATGTGTCCCCAGACAGGGTCAGCATTGGTGAGAACACGGACGATTCTTCCCATCCAAGGGACTCGAATATGTTCGCCCGTCACTTTCCCGTGGTCGGCCGGCGAAGTGGTGAGTTGACGGCGGCACGACGAGTAAACATCGAGAAAGAAACCATCCGGGACCATGAAAACCAAACAGATATCTGTCACCAGCTGTTCACGAGGACCTACCTGTGGGAGAATGCACTGTTGTTGCTATTGTCAACGAACGAAATGCTGGGCCGGCCATGTGGAAATGCGATCAAAAAGCTCCTCTGGTTCGATGCTTCTGAGGTGTGGAGTTGTGTCAGACATGGAGCTGATGAGCTAAAAACCAATCCAATGCTAGATGCGGCCCGGGCGGCGAGAATTGACTGTTGTGCGAGAGAAAACGTTGACTAGACCGGCGGCGAGCCCGGCTAACACATCTGGCAGGCTATGTAAGAAAATAAGACAAGCAGACTCGGTCCAGGGTCATGTAAGTCATACGGTATATCATCACTACCTATACAAACATGATATCTACATAGTATTGTTCGCAGTACAGGTTCCCAGAGTGTCCCGCCTAGCCAACAGTCGACAGAAGAAACAAAGAACTTCCAGACCCCCCCTTCCAAAAGCCAGAAGAACTGAGGTATCCAAAGAGAAAATCACAACAACCCAACAAAAAAAAAAAAAACCTCAACGCCAAACGGCGTCTAAAACAGAAACCGTCAAATATATCGCTCAAGACCCAGCACCGCCACACAATGTCCCTCATTCATCGAGTGAGTCGTGTCGGGGTCCGTTCCGTCGTCGTTGAAGGAGCCATCAAAGATCATCCCCATCTGCTTATATTCCACCTCCTCCAAACCATCCCACCTTGCCCGTCCTGTAAGGGAATCTCTCTCACCCGCCGATATCCGCCAACCTTCCAAAGACCCCCCCAGTGAACCCCCTTTGCCTTTTCGGTTATTTTTTTTTTGGGAACCCTGAAAACACCTTCCCAAAGCCCAAGTGAAAAGCCATCAAGCCATCAAACGCCAGCCGAGAAGAAGCATATCGCCGGTTATAAAGCCAACCGACGAACCCGTTGTGTATGGCTGTAGAGAACAGAGTATTTAGAGATGCGGGAAATCCGGGCGGGGCTGAACACAAAGCCAAACCTCACGGTTACACACGAGGAGTAACAAGTGGAAATAATTAACCGGTCAGGGCCCTCTTCTACAGCGCCAGACCGGTACCATCGCCCGTCCACCTGTATAGCGCGAGGAGTTCCCTCCTACGCTGGTGCTGCTCGCCAAGGTCCTCGGGCACGCGGCCCCGTACCTGAGCGAGAGCACTGCGCATGACTCGGCTAAAGTTGCGCTGTTTGGGTGGGAAAGATAGCGAGTTAGCATCTGTTTTTCCTCGAGGCCACCCGAGTGATGGTGATTTTGATTTGATTGGGTTTAACATGTACTGTACATACCTGATACTCGGTATTGAGCGTCACGACACACGCCTCATGCGCGCGGATGATGGTCTCGCAGGCCTTCACCACGCTCGGCGACGCCTCGAGCTGCAGCTTGTCGGCGATGAGCAGCAGCAGGAACGAGCCCTGGAGGAGGTAGATGCCGAAGAAGAAGGGCATGAACTCGAGCCCGGGGTCGTACTCGAGAATGTTGCTGATGGCCTCGGCTGCGCTGACCGCGTGGCCGGTCGCCGTGATGAACCCCTGGCTGCTGATCCAGAGGTCGTTGTCGTCGAGGAGGTTGATGGGATCCCACTTGCCGGTGAGGAGGATGTGAAGCACGTGCATGACATGGGTGCCGTAGGCCACGACGATGCGGGTCTGGATGTCGCTCTCCGTCATGCGGCTCGACGTGGTGTGCACGCTGTGCACGCTGTGGCCCGAAGGGGTGCCCGGGAGGTCGTTAGCGTTAGCCGTGGGGACGCCGGCCGCCTCGGCCGCCTTCTCGTCTGCCGCCTGGGCTTGCGCGTTGATGCTGAGGTGTCGCTTCTCAAACTCTTTCAGGCTCTGCTCGTACATGTCGAGGTGGCGGGTGATCTCGGCCGTTTGGTCGTCCCACTCGCGAGACGAACGGAACCCGACGCCGAAGCGAGGGTGGTTTTTGGCGTGGGTAAGATCTACGATTTCGCCGAGGATGGTCATTAGTGGAAGGAAGTAGCCAAAGATGCTGTGGCCGCTGCACACGAACGAGGGACCCCTGACCCGGATGCGTTTTCCCTCGGTATCTGAGCCGAGAACGCTCGGGTCGGTTGTGTAGGCACGGAAGTTACCGTTCTGGTAATCGGTATCATCCATGGGCTGGTAGAGGTGTTCGCACTCGATGTCGAGCAGGAAGAGCGGGCGGTTGTAGCAGAGGGCGAGATGGCGGTCGACAATGTAGACGAGCCACCAGATCCGCCGCCTCTCCTCGCGTTCCTCTTCCGTGATGACGCCGGGAATGGTCATCTCGGCACCATCGCCCTCGCCTTCCATTTCAGCGGCTCCACCCTGGCGACTCGCCGGCGCGTTCTGAGGCAACTCGCGCCCGAGCTTGAGCTCGCGAGCGAGCGACCACGCGGCATTCCACCAGCGCAGACTGGCTCCCTTGTACTCGCTCGCCGACACGACCGTCGCAAGGTGGATGTAGGTGACCACGTCGTCCAGAGAACCGGCCGCGCCGAAAGCGCCCGACTCGCTGGTGAGGGCATCCATGCTGATGGACCCGGGCAGTGCGACACCAAGGCCGCCGAGGGCAACGCCGTCCACGATGGGGCTCGAGACGGGCGATGCCTCCTCTGAGGGCGTGTGGATGAGCGGCTTGAGAAGGCTGACCGTCAACTCCAGGAGCTTCTGGCAAATCTTGCCACGGGCCGAAGGGACGCTCGTCAGGAAAGGAGCGTCGCTTGTCTGTGCAGCAACCCATAGCATGCTGGCCAGGAGAGCCGGCTGGCACTGTCGCGGCTTGGTCGGGTGGAGGAACGACCGCTTCCGGAAGACGAATCCGAGGACATAAGGCGACATTGGGTGCATCTGGGCCGAGGATGAGCTCGCGAAGTAGAGGTCGATGAGGTCGCACGCGAGCGACAGAGGGATAATGTTGCCCAGATGGGGAACAAGGGGCTCCAGGACTGGGTACCGCAGCTGCGAACGGTTATACCCGTTCTGCGGCATGTGCGAAGCAAACTGGGGGGGCGGCGATGACATGTTCATCCATCCGCCCGGCGACGGGGCCTCTCCACCCATGGGATAGGGGCCGAGAGGGCTGTTGGCGAGGCGGAACCCATTCGCGGCATTTGCGGGATAACCCGTCGGGCTCTGCGTTTGCAGAGCATATGGGAGCTCTGGGTAACTGGACATGTTGCCCTGGTTTGGGCCGTAGGGCGCATGAGGTGGGCCGTTCATCATGTGTGCGCCCATTTGGCGGTCATACGCTGGATGAACGGAACCATATCCGTTAAGGTCCAGTGCCGTCGGGTTGTCGAGGTGTTCTCGCTCAATCGCCCCGGGGTGAGCCGACATGGGTGCCGGATGGGCGCTCATGTCGCCCAAGGCCTCGATGCTCCCTGTCCTCTGCTCCCTGAGATTGGGATCCTCTGGTACGTCGATCACGTTCTTGTCCGACGCTTGTGGCTGGTCGGTGTTAACCGTCAAGACAGGCTTGGTGTTGCTCGGTGTATCGTTCCGGTTCTCTGCGGGCTTTGTATTCTCCGTCGTTGAATTCTCGGTCTTCTGGCCGTTCTGAGCTGCTTGGGCGGCGGCCTGGGCGGCGGCTTGCTGTGCAAGGTCTTTCCGGGATGCCTTGCCACGCTTCTTGCGCTCTCGGATGTACTCGCAGCCCAGTTGGAACTCTACCAAGGGTTAGAAAAGGTCATTGCACCCCGGGACATTCGCGAAGTGATCTCACCAATGCAATGAGCGCATGGATGTTGGCCGTCGCATTTGGTCCTTAGCTGGTTGCACTGATCGCAGGCCCTGCTGATCCTCCTCCGAATCGGTCCAGCTGCCCCCGAAGATCTGGCGGCAGGCCCATAAGGATGTTGCCTATGCTTCGGTTGAGGGCCAGTCCGAGCGAGGTGGGGGTTGTGGACGCCGACATGCTGCTGGAGTTGCTGGAGAGCGTAGTGAGAGCCAGGGGCGAGCGAGTCAAGTCCGGCCGCGTGAAGGTGGCCGCCCGGAACATGGCCGTTCGACAGCAGCGCAGTTGAGGGGATGTGATAAGGTGAAAACCGGTGAAGCGGGTTAGACAACATCTTGGACCGGATATGGAGATATGATTGTGAATGAGGTTATGTTGTGGCTAAGATTAGATGGGGATGGGGTCGTCAAGACCCTGACTTAGAACATATGAAGACGGCCGGCTTCGAGCGAGTGCGGGCAGTTGGTTGAAGCGAGGGTGCGTCTGAACAGGAGAACAGACACCAGAGGTGGGAACCCGTCCACAGCGGCGATGGGGAGCGAGAGGTATCTATATTCAAGCTCCGCCGGTGCTAAGCTGCCGGGTCCTGATTGGAGGAACGGCAGTCAGACGGAGTTGAGTGAGCTTCCCCCTGGGGTGAGGTCAGTGGCAGGCATTAGATTTAGGGAGATGCGAGAATAGCATTGACAGACACCAAAGCGCTGAAGGTGATCTGCGCGGATGTGGGCGAACGGGTGCCACAGTCAACTCACTGCACGGAGGATGAAGCACCAGCAGCGCATGGCGGGGTTAAGGGAAGGGGAAGGGGGGTGAAGGAGGGGGAAGGGTGGAGGGGTGTCTGGATGGACGAGGGACAGCGGACCGGCCGGCAAGGGGGGGCGCGGGAGAAGGAGAACGTGGAGGGCAGGGAAGAGAGAACTATCAACGTACGAGATACGGGGTCGGATGGCAAGAGACGGCTTGGCCAGTTCTCGTTGCCAGAGACCGTTGGGTCGGCCGTTTCTTGTAAGTCCTTTCCGAGCCCCTTGAACCCTGAAATTCAGATGAAGGCCTTTGCTGAACACACCAGATGCTTCTCGATTGTCCTTCTGTCGATGAAGCGCTGCTCTCCTCGGTCTGAGCCTCAGGGCGATATGCCGTATAGTGCTTAAGAGGGGCCCGGCGCGCCAAAAGAACCAAGGGATGCCCGATTTGAACAAGTGAGCGAACCGGTAAATATGCGCGCTATTCCTGCCTCTCAAAGTACTTTCTGGCGAGTCTGGAGGTCGGCTTGGCGCACATCCACAACGGGAGACGCGCGAGAAAGCTCGTGGATGTAACTGGACGCGATTGGTGGCAAGGAGGCGGCGGCTCCTGGTCCAGCACAATATCGAGTATCAAGGATATATTGCGAGGGCAATATAAGCCGGCCGGAAGGGGCGTCTACGGAGAGCAGAGAAGTACCGTGTGAGAGCGGGGGGCGGGTAGTGCTAGCTGAAAGAGTTAGCAACAGCGGGCTCTGGAGTGTCCGCCTCGTCCGGGCCTGCTGAGGATATATGGGCCTCTGCTTGTCCCGCCAGCAAGCTGCGAAGCAGTGTTGAACAAGGGTTGCCCCTCTGGCAGGGGCCCAGACAGCGGTCATGGTGGAGAAAGTGCAATGGAACTCCACCATCCTCGTTCTTGTAGTGTGTGGACGGATTTGGTACAATACACTACCAGGTACGGAGTCGTGGAGTAGCATGGATTGCCAAAGCCCCTTGTCCCCCAGCGCCTCGGCACAGCATGGTGGACATCAAAGCGCACCACTACACCTCCTCCAGGATTCTGAATCCTAGTGTGGTACGTGGGTCCTGCGCTAAAAAAGCCACTGGCGGCAAGTACCGCGCTAGGATTCAGAATCCTGGAGGAGGTGTACTCCGTACTTGTACGCTGTCCTGAACGTGCACACTAATACCGCAGCACTTGCTAGCAGCCAGACATTCAAGAGGGTTTTGTTTTTCCTCTAGCACCAACTGGGCGCGAGGCCATGCGTCTGACGCTCCCTTTTCGGACTGGTTTTGGATCACTTTGACCGGCGCTCCATTGCTTCCTGTGCACCCTGCCTCCATCCTGTGTACGTGTGTACATAGTCCATACAGACGTATACAACACATCTATCCGGATCCTTCATTTGAGTGTGTAGGCGCAGTGGGTGGTAGATGGTATGACAGGTTGATGCGGAACGATGAACGCGCCAGGAGCCGCAGCGAAGCCAGGGCTTGTTCGTCGCCGGCGGTTGTGGACTGTGCTATCCCTGTCGGCCGGCGGAGTTGTGGGTGGCCAAGCGTCAGCGAGAAGAGGGGCCCCGAGGCTGCCCCATCATCTCCCCATGGAGTCGCAGCCATGGGTGCTGGGCGGGGTACCCGTCACCGCTGGGAGAAAAGTTGGGGTCGGAGCCAAACCGGATCAGCTGGCCCATCCTTTCGGTCGCTCAATCACTCCATATTCGGTATAACAGCTGATTGCTCGAGGCAGTCGAGACGATGGGGCCTGCTGCACCAGCCGGCACCCAGTGTGCGTAGTGTATGGGGGGTAGAGCCCCCTGGTCGCCTACACTATGCTTGCCGTGCGTTAACCAAGCACTGGACTGTTTCTGGGCAGATGGAACCCTCAAACGCAGATGGCCGTGACCATCCCGATCCGCCGTGCTATAAGACGCCTGTTATTTCGTTGCAATGGTGGTGTGTGTAATCCGTAGTGTATATGTGCCTGCTGTTATGCGTCTGGGGACGGAAGCACGAAGCGAAGTTTCCATGTTTTGTCGGAGGCATTGCCGAAAGCACCTCGGGGCCGTGTGTTGGTCGAGATCCCAAAGAGAGCTTGTTCGAGGTCGATCGGTGGAGGCCAGTTCTCAAGGGGTTCGCCCGCGCTCACTCAATCCATGGCGCGCCGTCTGCCCAACACACCCAGCATCGGACTTAGTCGACGAGAGCGGCAGATGGCATCAGCGGCCTGAATGAAGTGGGCTACGCCAAGCCAATCCCGTTGTACGTGATGTTGCACCGAGAACTTAGTACGAAGCACGGAGTAAAACCACAACTTCGTTTTAGTGGAATCCACACTTTCACATAGTTAGTGGATGTTATTGGTCTTCAAGTTTTGGCCTCCCAGCCTAAGTTCTGCAAACTTAGGAAGGAGCAATGCTCTCGAACCATGGAGACTATGCCAGTGTTCCTGATCACGCCCGCGCCAGGCAACAGCGCCAAAGAAAGTGAGATCGTCCGACATGGAAATCGGGACTGATCTCGACCGA
Organism: Thermothelomyces heterothallicus; assembly: GCF_042370625.1. Taxonomy (NCBI): domain Eukaryota; kingdom Fungi; phylum Ascomycota; class Sordariomycetes; order Sordariales; family Chaetomiaceae; genus Thermothelomyces; species Thermothelomyces heterothallicus. The sequence continues at coordinate 142,575 of NW_027192574.1, read as the reverse complement.
AGGCTACTCAGGGAAAGTCCTGTAAAAGGCAGGCACAACAGGTGGTTGAGTCACGAGGAGAACAGGTGGCGATGTGCCCCGCAATTTCCAATTGCATTAAGATTTGTAAAATGGCAAAGCAACACTCCATAGCAATGGCACCGAACTTTTCCAGTTGCCAGTCCGTTAGGGCAAAATGTTTCTCGACCCGCGATGGGCCTGAATCCAACTTTGGTTCCCACGGTAGGTCAATATCGCCGAACCGACCATAATATTATCAGATATCAGCCAAAAAAAAGCGGCGAAGAAGTGGTGAACAAACACGCGGGTTTTCGCCTTTCTCAACAACGAGGAAGTTGACGCCAGACGTGACTCGAAACAGTTCTGGCCTCATGAACCAATCACACAGCGCCTTGATACAAGAAGTGGCTGTATCTTAGGTTGCCCGCACATTGCAATGCTATCTGCGAACGGTGTGGTATCCTCCGATGTCAGCTTGTCCGTATTTCCTTCAGGTCGGTACTTCATCTAAGTTAGGATCGAGCAAAACTCATTCAGCTCTGACTATAGGACAGAAAGGAATTAACATATTTTTGTGTACGACCTCTGCCAGGTTAAGGCAAGGCGAAGCCGGGAATCGCAACTTTTTGTCACGAGCATTGAACAGCTTAAACGGACTGGCGACCGACAAGCACCAACGCTCCGTGCTCCACAATCTTCACCTGTCAGCCACAATATAAACTCGCCCCGCTTCCGTATGCTCTTCTACTCCAAGGTTTTCCTGACCTTCTGCGTGCCTGCGGCTGTGATTGGCGGCCCCCAGGTTCCTGGACGCTGCAGTCGCCTGTCACACCTGTTGGTCAGTGGCTGGTGCCGGCGGAATTGACGGCGCGAGACTCCACCTTCACAAGTGCCGCTCCTCGTTGCACAGATCCAGCCGAGACTACCACAACACTAACGGAGGACTGCAAACGTGGATACAATATACTACAAGCAGTAGTCGAAAACCACTGCTACTCCCCACACCGTAAGCTTGGGGGCCCCGGCTTCGTTTTTCCTCGGAGCCCCGGGCTATTTTCTCACCACTCGGTGTGCTGCTGGTTGCTTATGGAAATTTGCGGTTCTTGCGCTTCGCTCAGGCCGAACAACTATCAATGTTTCATATGCTTCGGAGGGCACACTTGCTCTGCGCGTCCGTCGAACTGAAAGTCGACGTGTAGACGCGATTTCGGCGCCACCATCTAGATCTTCTCGGCTTCTCGGCCGGACCAGGGTCAGTCAGTCAAGCGGCCGACGGTCCGAAACTCCACATACAAGCAAGATCGCGCACACCGTTGAGGGGCCTGCTGTACCTCTGATTCGCTGGTGCCCCTGTCGGTTCCATGCGCCGACCTTGCCAGCCCACTGCACATCATCCAATGAGAGTGGCAACCTAAGACCCATGGCTGGAGTTGTTCCCCGAAACCCCGTGCCCCATGTTGCTGATGAACTCGCAATCAGTCTGCTGGGGCGCGTCGGGTGATGGAGGTGGGCTCGTCGGGTCAGCGACGCTGAACTTGAAGAGCGCACGCAAAGCTCTTCGGGGCACCATCCCAGCCAGCTTTCAAAGTCAACTACAAAAGTGTGCATGCGCCTCGCACCGTTCAGCCTCATCCGCACGCACTATCTACTTCTGTGCCGAGCCGTGTGAGGCGAGCGTGCCTGTATGTATGTGTGTATGTACGGAGGTATGTATGTATGGATGACATACTGCGTATGTATGGTCATATATGCAGTGCTGTACAAGTCTGAAGTTATGTCGTGTTATGTACGGAGTACATGACAGGGATACGCGTTCTGCCGCCTTCCAGAAGGTTTCGATCGTTGTTCGGCACCAGGGTCCCGTCAGATGGGACTCTTTCCAAACTTGCCTTGAAAGGAAGTGATGTGGCTTTTCAGGAAGACGAGCGATTGGCTCAAAGTTGACTCGGCTTGTCATCGGCAACCTTTCCAACAGCAGTTGCCGACCAGCAGTCTCTCCATGCAGGTAACTAATATACGCCGATTCGAAGCTCGTGCGGGAGGAGGCTATCAAGAGTGGTCCTTCGGCTCTCGCGCTGAACAAGAACCTGCCGCTATTCCTCCTACGAGCATGGGGCATTATGACAGTTCAAATTGCTTGCCCGACACTTCGGAGAATGAGGCGGCTTGGGGGGGGTCTTGGGGTCGAAGTCTGAGCACGGGGCGTGTTGGTCTGCGAGACGTAACCTCTGTCTATCAATACCGGGGTAGATAGATTACTTCGCAACGCTCCCCGCAATATTCTCCGGGACGGGGACCGCTTTTCCACCGTCACCTCCGCCCTCAGCCTGGCCCCACACGAACCAAAAAGAGTCGAGTCGGGATGCCGGGCGCGATCATTTTGCGTCGATTCACCTTCCTGTCACGGTGAAAGGCGATTCCCCGCGAAACGAACCCCATGTCAAGACACCGGCATTGTTGGCCGGCATCATGGCCTTTGACCTCCAGCTTACTTCCTGGGGAGAGCGAGAGCTTCTAGCTCGACACTAACGTTAGTACATCCTTTGATCTCTTCATTCTTCTGTCTGCAGATTTTGGGGCAATCGCACAACGGTCGTTTTGCGGAGGCTTCTAAGCAGCGCTCCTACGCGACAGATGGGCGCGGATTTGCCCTAAACGGCCAGGATGTTGTTGCACGCTGGCTACACTACATTACTTGTATGGCAGATGTCGATCACTCCAAGGAGCAAGAGTCGCAATGGTCCCTTGCCTGCAACTCATCAGGTCCGAACAGAGGATGGGCGAGGGGGGGGGGGGGGGGGGGTTGTCGCGTGCGAAAGATTGGATGCGGCGGGCAGACTCTCTGTGCGGTGTGATGGAAAACCTGGTCAACAGCCAGGCGCCACGATGCAACCTCTCATCTCCGCCGGAACCACACCATGGTTCAGCCCTCGCGGCGTCATCTATCTCGAACGGGGAGGGATCGGCTACCCGTCGTTGGTGACAGGCCCGCGATGGCGCCGCCGAAATGAGTTGCCGCTGGCGTTGGTTGATAGATGTGGATGCCCTCCAAACCTCGTGGTTATGTATTCGGGGGAGCGGAGAAGCATGCATACGAAGAGCCACGTGCTTGGACTGTGTGGGTGGTGGTGGTGGTGGTGGCTGCTGTACCCTCGCCGAGTCTGAGATGCTTTCCAACCAGGGAAACGGCCAAGGGCTCCTCACAAGAGCGCGCCTGACCATGATGGCAAACATCCCAATTGTGACGGACTCCTCGTCTGTCGGCGAAGGTGATGATGACTTTGGACTGATGCTTTTGGTTTTTGCAGCAAAACGCCGTTTAAGCCCCCCCCCCCCCCCCGGGACGCCTCAGGGTTGTATATCTCCGGAAGCGTTGTGCGGAGAGTAGATTGCCTTATATTATCGGGCAATATCTGAGGTCGTGGCCCTCCCGAGCGACACTGCGACTTGACCAAAGTAACGGACCACCTGGTGGCAACGCATCCCCTCGGCCTGGCGCAATGAACATGCTCTACCAAGTAAGGTGCATGTGCGACCTGCATGTACCTACCTACCCCGGTACTGACGGGCGCACCTCGATTCGCCTCGCCTGCAGCCATGATGGTGGCATCGGCAGTCGTATGGTACATGAAGGTCCGCGTAGAAGACGACGCTTTGGCTTGATCCACCTCTGCCATGGGGCAGCAGTGGCTCGGAAGCGAATGCCGCTTGCGAAAAAGGCGGCAAAGGCCATATGCCACCATCTCCTCTCTACAAGGCACCATGCTCAGAATCGGGTTGCGGGAGCGGGTGCACATAACACCCCCCTTGCATGTATCCGTAGTTCCGGGCAGCAGACTGGTCAAGGTTCTCGTCCGGCGCCGACCTCTTTCTCATACACTAGGTACTCGTGCTGAGTCACGGCGGTGCCGGCTCAATGCGGCAACATGCTCCGCTCGAAGTTCCATCTCCCATCGGCCTGTACGGCAGTTGGCAGATCTCCCCAAGCTTAAGCCGAAGAAGTTTGTGGGGAAGTAGAGGTGGGTGGTATTCCGAGTCTCGCGACGCAAATCGTCGGAATACAACATCTGGGGGCGCCGAAATCAGCCGTTCCACGCAAGCTTCGGGAACATCCCATGGCCAATTCTCCGACGGTGATCCTTGGCCGGGTCTCTGGCCAACACGGGAGTCGACCTCGCCGGAGCGCAATGAGTCCCCCCCTGCTGAACAAGAGGGAGAAATGATGGACATACCTGGGCCTGGCCAGAACAAAGCGAATCTTCTTTGCTTTGCGGGTGATCGATTGATGATCCGAGACAGGGCTCGACGAGATATGCTTGCTGTCTTTGACTTTCGACCTTTTGCCCCAGCTCTAGACTGTCCGGTCCTACATTTGATCCTGTCCCCAGCTTACTCCAAAGCAAAAAAACCGCTGCCTACCTAACAAAGCACTGGTACGATGCTGGCATATCTGGACTATACACGATAATCTCTCTCTCTCTTTTTTCTTCTTTTTTTTCCCTCTTTTTTGGGGGGCCGTTACCGACTAAACATTAGGAAGCTGCAATTATTGAACTGCGGTGCGTCTGAGCCGGCTGCTGCCCGCGGGCCTGGACTGATACAGTTTGTGTTTTGAATCTGCCTGTGCCCTGCAGACACTGCCGCTGCCGCTGCCGCTGCCGCTGCCGCGAGCTCCAAACGGCGGGAAGTCCAGAACCAAACAAGACGGGCGAAGAGCACGGCTTTCTCCCCGCAGTCATTCTTGGAACAATGATCCCGCCACAAGAGAGCCTGGCGATCAAACGAACAGAGGCCATCTCTTCTGCCGTCGACCTATCGTGTTCCTCCCGTCTCATTAGAACCCTCCCCTCTTGTCCGAACTCCCTCGTGTTACCGTGGTGGCCACATAGTTATGTGCTGGGCGCGGCGCATGAAGAATAAAAGAGCGGCTCAAATAACGTTATTTCTTTGTCGTTTCAAGGACTGCGCGTCGACCAGTTGCCGGCCTTTCACATACCTTAGGTACAACGTCGCCTCCCGCATGATGAACACGTGGAAGCTCCAACAACAGGCATGCGCAGTTAATACTGGCAACACTGGCTCACCACTGCTGCCCGTTGAATAGCCCTCCCTACCGCACATGCAACGTCCCATGGAGAGGATCCGGCTTTGCCCGCCCGCGACATATCCAACCACGCCTGCAGCTTTGCAACTCGCCCGCTCCCCCCCAACCCTCTGGTGTTGCAGGGCATCGTTCGTATCGAAAGCTGGTCTTTAATCGTTCCTCCTCAACAAGCCCGCGTCTCAAACTTTCCTGGCATCTCTCACACTATACCACCTCTTCAACCTCTGTTTCAGCCGGGCTCTTCCCCGCTACACCGAGAGGTTCTAGACACCGATTACAAGCAGTTACTGGCCACATATGGCCGTTATATACCCCCAACCCCCCCTTTTTCCCTTACTCGGTCAGGGGCGGGCGGTTGCTAAATAGTCCGAAGCTCTCGATCCAGGGCTAGCAACCGGTTATACAGGACGTGCCCTGGAGAAGAAATCCGTGTTTTGGATGATCTCTATGCTGATCCAATCGCATTCAGCCCGCATTTACCTCTCTCCTCTCTTCCCGTGAATCTGGGTCGCAAGCGTGGCGGACGGTGGACCGCCCTCTGGATCGTGGCGTACCTGTCAAGCTTTGAGCGTCGTATGGTCTCGCCGGGCGCTTATTATTATTTCCCTCTTTTCTCTGCAACGGCCATACGTATGGAGATTAGAGAGCCAACAGGAACAATTTCTTCTTTCGTGCTCCTCCTTTTTCCTCATCTGATCCGGTCTCTGTAGGAGGACAGCTAAGCCATATCTACAGCGTCGCATTGGTCTGCGGATCGTTGCAGCTGCGTATTCCTTCTCTTTGCGCATTGTTGTTACCGTTCTTTCTTTCTTTCTTTCTTTTTTTTTTTTTTTTTTTACATCTGGATCTGCTTCTCATATCTTCTTCTGGAGGTTGCCGTCGTGTAACCACGGGACGGAAGGATGGCCTGCGTCAGGGGAGCGGGTGCGTATTCCACACCCCTCGCACGCCCCTTTCCCCTTGCCTTGCCTCAAGATACGGAATCAGGAGGACTTTGAAGGAGGGAACAAGGGATCAAGGAAATCTGGATGCAGGCTGGATGCATTCTGGCTTGCCGTGCGGAATGTAGAGGCAGGTCCGCTGTCGAGCATTGCGAACGCGCGATCTGCCTGTCCGATCTACTCGGGTGCGGCTCGGGACGGCACCGGCATTTGATGTGAATGTTCGGTAGGTGCGTCTGGATCAGACGGTGAGACAACGCTCAAATTTCGTTGGATGCCGTTCCTCGCGCACGAAGGGGGAAGAACGGACCTGATTCCAAGGGCATGGTTCAGGGAGACCGAGTCGTCGGTTGGGATGAACGCTCGGTCCTCGATATGCCTTAGAACGTTCGCGATCGAGAATTCGAGAAGGTTTCCTTTGCTGGCTGGAACTCGGGGAAAAACAGGCGTCCGTCTTGCATAGCGCTTGCATTGCTCCTGTCATTGTTACTACCCCTTACGCGCACCCCCGTCCCCTTCTCCCCCTTTTAACAAGGGGCGCTGTTAGGAGAGAAGAGCCAACTGACTTGTCTCGCTCACTCGAGCAACCCCCTTCGTTATTGTGGCACGGCACAGCGTCTACTAAGGTCGGAAGGTGGCTATATTGCCTCCCTCCCTTCGTCTGAGGCTTTAGCCTCTATCTCTCCTCTGACGTCGGCTAGAACGGCAAGGAGCAAGGTCCGAGATTAACGAAACGCAAATGCCGGTTTTGCCTGACAAGAACGCAAGCAAGACGGTGAGCTTCTCGTCTGGCTGCTGCATGCTCCTCGAGTCCTCCAGATGGCTAGCGGTTTCCAGGGAGGCACTGGCTTGTGCTTGCTCTTGAGTATCTGTCAACCTCGCAGGGCGAACAACCTCTATTCCAGCCTCGCGGGCGTTCTCCCTCGGTGCTCAACGTCGAAGCAGCCATGAGCCTCGTGGCCGAACTTCCAGAGAAACCGGCTAAACTTTTTGGTACAAGTCTAGGGCGGTTGAGGACGCGGGTATGTCTTGCATCTATGACTTCTCCAATGGCAGAAAGAAGCCTTGTTTGGAAATAGGGGATGGGAATCTTGGATGATGTATTGCGGCAGGAAGTGCCGTGGACGAGAGAATTGCATTAATAGGTCCAGTTGTTGTATACTCCACACCCGCCCAGTGCCATAAGCTCGCATATATGAGTGTCTGTTTGCCCAGTATGCCCAACCAAGATCAAGAATCGCAGTCGACGGCCAGGAATGCTCAACCATGAATCGGATTCCACATTTAGGGGCTTATCCAAGTCTGGACGAGAAGAGGTGAGTGGAAGGTATGGACCGAGAGAACAAATGAGAATGGCTGGGCTTATGGCAACACGCGAGGAAGCAGGACCAAAGACTCGGACGGAATCCCGGATCGACCACCGACGCTCCTGATAGATGAAGAGACTGAACTCGACAACAGACCATACATCACCAGATCCCTGAAGGGCACCATCAAGATTCTGGCTCCGAGACAAGGCTGGAGATGCCAGACGTTTCTCGACTACGACTCGGGCATTCTCAACCTGATCATGTCCAGGAAGAAAACCGGAATGAAGGTGGAAGAAGCAAGCAACGAGTCGGTCGAAATTGCATAGCATCGCAGTTGGAAAGGCTAGACCGATGAGTGTCTTCACCATTTCCGCAGAACTAGGGGGTGTCCAGCACGGCCGGAGACACGGAACACTGGTGGTGTTGGGCAAAGGATCACACATACGGAAGGGGAAGCGGCACCGTTGCGTCCCGAACCACACAAGGAGCCCAGGCATTATCGCTAGGAGTGTCGGTTGTGGTCAGAAGAGGATAATGGCTTGCAGAGTCCATACGCATAGGCTCCTCTCCTGATTGAAATTGGAGGAGGAGGAGAGGTAGGTTCATCTTTACTTGCGGGAGAGAGCCGATGGCTCTGATGAAGAGCAAAAAAAAAAAAAAAAAGGTAAAACAGGGGGAGAGAAGAAGGGGGGGTGGGAAGGGGGAAGGGGGAGATCGAACAAAGTGGGAAGACAACAAGAGGATCTAGTGATACGAGGCAAGAAATCCAAGGATAAGAATAACAGCTGGCAGTGACTGTTTCCTTGTCTCTTCCGCGCCTTGACGGATTTCTCAATGGGAAGAGGGTTCACTATTAATAGACGTTCCAGGGCCACCATGAACGGCGCGGCACTTGGCTGACCTGATGATGGGCAAGGAACCATGATGCCCGATTTTGGCTTCGTCAAGTCGTTGTTCTATGGAGAAGGATACACATTAGAGATCAGCAGAGTCGGTCGGGGAACTTTTTTTCGGAGTCTGGCTTAACACCGACTAGTTAAACCTATCCTTGTCGAGGGAAAGCTTGGTGTGACGAACCCATCCAGGAGAGGTTTTAGGATTAGTGATGCCTATATTATGTGCTCCTTGTGGCAGAGAGCAAGCGGTTTGTAAGCACCACAGTAATGGGGTCCCTTTCTATATAAGTTAAATACTTTAAACTCACATCATTCATCCTTGGCGTATTCCGTACTCGATTTCTGTTACTTTTCTGGTTGCTAGGTAAACATATGCTCAGAGGGGCAATTCAGGGGTAAGCTTAACCTCCTTCCACATTAAAACAAACATCAGCACCACTCCAAGTAGTTGTCTGCTGTCTTGCGTCCCCACCCTCCGAGGGGTAGTAACAAGCCCTGACGTGGATCCTGTTCAGTACCCACCGCACGACCACTCCTGTCCACAACTCATAGGTGCCAGCGATTATCCCCTCCCTTCAACAGGTCCGCTGGCTCAATGGCAGAGCGTCTGACTACGATTCCTTCCCTTGGGTCCCTTGGGATTCTGAGGGTTGATCAAGTAATCAGGAGGTTCCAGGTTCGACCCCTGGGTGGATCGATGTGATGGTTCAAAGAACTATAGACATTTCGGCTTCTTATTTTGCAAATTTTTTTTCCTTGGGTATATATGTAATCCGTACTTCCTCGCTGGGCGCTTGTCCGTCCGTCTGTTTACGATTGATGCATAAGTTTATATTGTATCTGATGGGAACAGTTGAAACTCGGGAGAGCACTAATCAGTTGCAGTGGACGCAGCGCAGCACCTAAAAAAGGGCATTAAAAAAGCACCGTATTGCCCCGAAGTTCACACCAGTTCCAGGAGCTGGACTGGCAAAAGCTAAGGCCGATCGAGGTGGGACTCGAACCCACAACCTCAGTCTGATTCCTTCTAATAGGAGGACCACACGCTACCGTTGCGCCACCCGACCTTAGAACAACTCGCTGGCGAAAAGCCAGAGGAGCTGGTTTGTTGGGGGCGCAGAGTGGATGTGCAGCCTATAAGCCCGAGCTAACCGGGGGCAATGTGGGGCGACTGTCTTTCCAAGCCCACCTCTCTTTTCTCTTAACAACACCACCACCACCAAAGGTGCGGCCTAGCCAGCAGGCATCGGGCGGTTTGTGGAAATGCCCGACCGCGCAAAGGCAGCGGGCCTGGGCGGTCTTTTCTGCTCATATGGACCTTCGCCGTCGCTCCAACCAGCCCTCCCCACGTCATGACCATATCCTCGAAAACCAAGCAGCCCAGCCCTTCCTCGGCGGCTCGCTAGTACACTGCCCTGACCCCGCCGAGCCCGCTTCGAAACCGATGCACGTTGCAGTCGCATACTCGCCGTCGTGGCTGATGCTCACCCTAGCCATCTGGTCCCTCGCGCCCGCTCCCTTCTCTCCGGCCCGTATCAGGGCGACCGGCGCGGACGCACCGGGGCCGGCCAAAGCCCTCTCCCCCGTCAGCTCCTCGGCGTCGGAAGACGAGAGGATGAGTATGTCGTGGAATCCTAGCCTGAGATGCGGATGCGCCTTGAAAGCTGCCTCCTTGGCCGCGAACCTGGGACGTCCCCCAAAGCCCATTCGGTTTTTTTTTCGAGGGCAACCGTTAGCACAACTCCTTCCCTCCGCGCATGCTCTATCCCTCCGCCAGGTCACAGAACTCACCGTCCGGCCACGTACGTAGCCGCACGCGCGTACGCGTACGCGTCTAGGTCGCCGCCCTTGGCCGCGTCCGCCTCGTCTTCCTGCCGTGCCGAACCCTTCACCCGTTCCTCCTCCTCCTCCTCCTCCCCGGCCTTCTCCCCGCTCCCCCCCGCCTGCCCGCCACCCAACGCGGCCTCGCCATCTCCGCCGGTTTGTTGGGCGGCGGCGGCGGCCCGGAGGACCTGGTGGACGGCCGGTCTGGCGCGGGCCAGCTCCTCGGGAGCCAGCACGCGCCGGATGAAGCGCGCGCCCTGCCTGCTGCGCAGGATGTGCGCGATGCGCGCCACGCGGCAGATGTCGGTGCCGATCCGGAGAGGGTAGGGGAAGGGTAGCGGCGGGGGCGGCATCGTGGGTTGATGCTTATTATTATTATTATGATTATTATGATTATGATTATTATTATTTATCAGAGGCGGAGGAACTTTTAAAGAGTAATAATTTCTTTTTCGAGAGGTCGGGTGTTGTTGTGGCTGAACGACAAATGATGCACGAGATACTTCCCAAGGTACTTCGGCGACAAGCGAACGGACACTACTGTTACGGAATACAGTACGAAGTACAACGTAGTACTACGGAGTACGGTGGTACTGCTGAACTGCAGTGTAGGTTGCTGGGACGTGCCCCACCTTCCTGTAGAAGAAGTTGGAGATTTCGGCCAACACTTCAACAATCGGCAAGCTTCCTTAAGCTTTCATCACACCTAGTTGTTCCGGTACCTTTTGCACACACACGGGAAATTTCCAGGTCCCAGTTTGAAGACGAATTTTATCGAAGTATTGCATCGCCCCAACCGTCTTGACCCTCAAAAAACCCACATCTTGCAAATTTAGAATACATGGTGTTGAGATCATCAAAAGCAACATTTTAATGTTACAAACCAGGCGATGCCTTCAGATGTAATCCAACAACAAGACCTTTCCAAAGAGGCAGGCCAACTGTCGTGTCCCAAACAACTTTGATACTTCCAAAACGCCTGGCGAGACAATCTGTCCCGAATACCCTCCTCCATGTTGCTCTCCCGCAGCAACCTCCACTTTACAAGTAGGCCCTCCCCCCCCCCCCCCCCCCCCCCCCCCCAAAAAAAAAAAATAACAACGCGACCTTTCTCTAATTAATTACCTCTATTATTCGCATCCTCAAAGTGTTGATCAGGTTAATTACCCCCCTTCCTTCCTGCACCCACCTCTTTCTTTCTTCCACTCCCACCACACTCGTCTCCCAACCAACGCCCACTCACCGCATAGCTTCCAAAGCACTTACTCGTTTAGCAGCGGCGCGCGCTCGGCGTCGGTCTGCTGGCCCCTCTCGGCGCTACCACCCCACGGGGCCTGCCTGCCCGCCCAGGCGGGGAGGGCCACGACGACGGTCAGGACGAACAGAACAGCCATGATGGTAAAGGCAAAGATCCACTGCAGCGCCACGATCTGGCGGAGGAACTGTGCGACCCCCAGCGACGCCGACAGCACGCTGAGCGCGAAGCCCATGGTGTAGTCCTACAGTTGGGAAAAGCCGGTCAGTCCAGTCATCCCGGACTCATATGGCCCCCTCCCCCCCCAAGCTACCCGCCTTATCCCTTCATCTCCTATTGCGGAGGGGTTGAAAGAGATGAAGATCAAAGAAGGAGAGTTTTAAAGGACGTACCCGGTAGAAGACGATGAAAAACAGGCCGTAGCCGAGGATGGACCACACAAAGACGTTGGCAAAGACGCGCGCGACGAGGCTGTTGTGGTGCGGCACCATGATGGCGCCGTTCCAGTAGATGGCCACGAAGGTCCAGGCCAGCGGGCCCGAGACGGCCGGCAGGTGGACGGACAGGCGCGGGTGGGCGCTGTGGCGGAAGTAGAGCGACGTCAGGTTGGCCAGGTTGAGCAGGAGCAGGACCTCGGCCCAGACGAAGTGGGAGCGCACAAAGAGCATGACGAAGGCGAAGTGGAGGAGGTTGTTGACGATGAAGTCTGCTCATCTCCGTTCCGTTTCGTTTGTGTGTTCCTTTGTCAGTCCACGTTCTCTTGATGGTTCCTTCTTCCCTTCCCTTCCCTTCCCTTCCCTTCTCTTCTCTCTCTCTCTCTCTCTCTCTCTCTTTTTTTTTTTTATTTCCGAGTCTATTCCCCTTTCTGTTTCTTCTTGTTCATTGAAACGTGAAGGGTGTAGAGCGTGAGGGGTAACGTACGACTGCCTACGGAACATGCTGCGTTGACGGATTCCGTCTTGGACGAGAAGAGCTGCGAGATATAGCCCAACTGAAGGAGGAAGAGGACGATCCTGGCACGGCTGCTGTTAGCTTTTACTTCTGATGTGACGAGGAAAGAAAGGAGAGTCCAAGCGGTGTAAATAGAGAGAGCGAGCAGCAACGAACCAGTAGATAGAAGTGATGACCGGGTTCAGAGAGAAGCCCGAGGGGTGGCGGTGGTTCTGGTGCCAGATGGTTCCGCGATGATACTTGCCATCCTGCGGCGGCTCAAGGGTGTAGTAGACGGTCACGACCACCGACAGCAGCCAGGTGATCAGAGTCAGGACCTTGTACCAGACGATCGATCTGGCGCTGTGCGACTCTCTCTTCGCAAACGGGTTCACTAACATGGCTGGTGAGCATGGCCCGGCCAGGGCTTGTTGTTCAAGCGGCGCACTCACATTGATGAAAGCGATCCATCTTGGCGGTTGGCTGGGATGATGCTTCATTCGAGGGATCCAGAAGGTGTTGGTTGCAGTCATGGCGTGACGTGGGAAACGCGGGGACTTTGCCGGTGTTATAGGACAAGCAAGGCCTGTCTCCTGCTAGCAAGAAGAGAAAATTGAACTGGCTCAAACCGATTGGCCTGCCCCAGCCAGGTACTCTCGCCGTTACGTACTTGGATGGCCTTCCGCGATGATGGCCTGCCGCAGCAAACCGAAAATCGGGGTGACTGCGTCATTGTTGCAATGCTCCCCTCCCGTTGCCCGGTTCAATAATACCTAACCTTGTTCCTGTCCACCGCATTGAACGCCCTCCATCCATTGCCAGAATCCGTAGTTCTTCATCTCATTCACATAGTTTGAGGAATCTTCATCGGCCCTTCCTTAGATCTGAAGAGGTTCTACGCAATATTTCCTCAGTCCCACTCAACATGGTGCTTCGGAGGACAAGGATCATGGAAATCTTCAAATGCTCTCCTTGGAGCAAGTGGGGCCGGGAGATTCCCAGCGAGTGCGGGGACTTGATGGGCTGAGACGTTGGCATACGTCATGCTGTGGCTTGTTCCGCCAACAGTATGGAACCAATCCGTGCCTCGACCACGAGCATGAGCCTTTTAGATTAGCCGGCCTTTTCCCCACCAAGTTCAGCTGAGTTCCTCCTTGTGTGTGCAACACGAGTTTGCCATGTTTGCCTAAGGCATACAGATTGCTCGTGCTAGCATTATGCACGCACTACATTGATAATCGCCGCCACTAGGTTCCATCATCTCTCCTGGCTGCTCCTGCCGGTCCTTCACCGATTCCTTTTGCCCTGTTTGTTCGGCAAGGCAAACAGACCCCTTGTCGGGGGTAGCAGTGGGTCTTCTGTTGCCTTTCCAGAGCGCCATTCCGCCCCCACCCCCAACAGAAGAGAATAAGCGCGTAACGAAACCCAATAATGTAATTTAACCATTTCCACTCTTCTCCCAGCATCGAAAGACGCTAACTTTGAGCTACCTTTGAGCCCAGGCATACTCGAGCTCTAAAAAGAAGGCTACCATCATGCATGCGCCTACGAGGCGTCCGGGCCGTGCTCCATCAGACAACGATGCCTCGACCCCACCAGTGCATGGTATCGTCGGTTACGACCCGCTACATATAACCAGGCCGAAAGAAGGATCAATTCTACGGTCATAAAAAGCATGCGATAACTGGTCCTAGTCAACGGGTTAAGCGTCCACTCGAAAAAGCCACAAGAATCGGCTTTCTTTAGTCGCTTTCACCATACCTCACAGTAACGAAATAACAATTGCCATCCGAACATTGTTGCTCAAACCACTGCGGGGGAAGTGCGTACATCCCCAACATGCCTGATTGGCTCACCATGCAGATGTACCTACCTCTGTTCACATATACAGTTACCTTATTCGGATTGTATGTATGTATGTTACGTACTCGAGGCGTTCTCTATGCCGCTTGGGCGCGAACCACGGAGATGCCTTCATATCCACCACCAGCAACACTGCCTCTCTTCAACCATCCATTGGGGCTGCTAAGCAATTTTTTTTTTAAACAGTACCTCAGGCACCGCATCCCGTTTCACAAGGATCCCTCCGGATATCATTTGGGCATCCTCTCCGAATGAGGTGGTAAACATGACAAACTTCGGGAATGGTACCCGCCGTATTGTTGCACCCAGGGTTTCCCGATTGTTTCACAGGCAACGCTCCTAATATCGATCGGGCACACACACTCTCTCCAGGTTGCGAAGGAAGCAAACATGACGAAATTCCGGAATGGCACCCGCAGAAGTGCACCCAGGCTTCCCGACAAAGAGTGGGAGAGGATGAAGCAGGTGATCATGGACAAGTACAGGATCTTGCCGCTCGAGGCGGTCGTAAAGTACATGAAGAAGGAACACAACTTCTCTGCAACGTGAGGCTGTTTCACGACGCTGCATGATGCCGTCAAACTGACTGGTCGTCCAGGAGAAGGCAGTACATCCATAGGCTCAATCGGTGGGGGGTACGCAAGTACAAACCGACCCATTCTGGACCCGTCCCCCGGAGCAGTCCTGCCACCAGCGGCTCGGATGCCCCGCCCCCTGTCGACATCGATGAGCTGTGCGTGGTACGAATCCGGCCCTCGTCCGACTATCCGGACCTCACGGCGAATGCTGGCTGGCCCAAGAGAGGCCAACGAGGGCCCCCGAGGGATTCGCTTCTCTGGCTGGCGGACATGCTGTCGCTCCTAGGAGACTTCCGCAATGTCGGCCGCATAGTCATGGAGCAGTGGAAAACGGACCCGAGGAGGTACGGCGGGGACGCGTGGCTCAGTACGACCCGAGCCAAGATGGAGCCCAAAGTTGCGCGGATGCTAGCGAGGTCCGGCGACAGGCAGCTGGGTCCGAGCCAGGACTCGTGGGAGAGATTGTCCTGGGAGTTTCGCCACGCTTATACATATTGCACCGCCGGGGGCGAGGAGACGCACGGGGAAGAACAGCTAGCGATCGCTCTCGACCGCGTAATCTTCCAAGACGGTCGGGGGGGCGACCGGCTCAAACAGCTCGACCGGCGCGTGTCCGGTCTCGACACACCGGCGTACGTCCTCCTCCGCTCGGCCCTGGCGCGCTACAACTCGGTCCATCCGGACGACAAGAAGTTCGACCTGGACAACATCATGCAGCAGTTCGTGGCCCAGCACCTGCCGACCACTACTCGCTCCGGCCCCGACATCACCTGCCTCTCGTCGTGCCTGCGATGGTGCATCTCGCAGCTGGAAAAGAACGACGCGGGCGTGCCCCCGCAGGTCCCCCGACCGCCGGGCACGCGCCGCCGGCGCTCCGCCATCCGCCCCGGCGCCGACGACTTCTTCACCACTCTCTGCACCTTCTGGCATCATCTGTCGCAGGAGAGCGGCGGCATCCTCCCCTGCCGCCGGGGAGACGGGGCGCGGGCCCCGGCCTGGGCCCTCGACGCAGAGGACCAGCTCGGCATCCAGGCGCCGTATCTCCTGGGCATCGTGGTCTGCATGATCACGGCCGCCGACCTGCAGGAGACGTGCGGGGAGGCGGCGCGCCGCCCGGTCCTGGAGCGGGCGCTGGCCGGCGCCAAGGCGCTCGACCGCCTGCTGGTGGACCGCGGCCGGTCCGGCGAGGACGCCCTGCTGGAGGCCTTCCTGCGGCAGGCCTGCGCCGTGGGCTGGCCGCTGACGGAGCTGCACGACCGGGACCTCAGGTTCCGCGTGCGCGACGTCCGGGTGGACGCGGACTCGACGGCGCCGTACCGCCGGTATATTGCCGAATCGCTCAGAGTCAGCGACCTGCCCCCGCCGACCTAAGAGAGTGTTTTTTATTTTCATGTTATATTTATTTATTTATTCATTTATTTATTTATTTATTTATTTATTTTATTTTTTTTTTACAAAAAAGAACTGAAGTTTTGGGAGGGCTTTGCGAGAAGAGATGATGGGGTCAGCTCATCACTTCAAGGGGGCGTTTTCGGTCATCTTCCTTGCCATGCCTTGCCTTTGTTCTCATCCGTCATCCCTTACTCTTCGTTTACATCGGTCATGGAGGCAACCCTTTTTTTCCTACGTTTGGGAAGACGGAGGGCGGGTTCACGAAGGTATGACAATGCAATGCGTGACACGACACGACACGCCACGGCGAAACGCACGACGGAAACAGAACCCAGTTTGTAATTGGGATTTTGGTACAGGACGAGGAGACTGGATAACAGACAACCCCATTCCTTCTCGTCCTGCTATTCCAATTTCATTCTTCATATCATCCTGAATTGATGTACGGGGATTTTGTATCCGAGAAAAATGCTTCTGTTAAGAGCTGAGCCGGGATCCCTCAGACGGCTTACCCTAGGGAATCAGAAACGTGAATATCATCCAGGCCGTGCTCTCGGTTCAGAACAGTCCTCAGAAACGAGAGAGGGGATGGTACCAAATCACGTCGCGGAAACCCACGAGTCTCCTGAACCCACGGGAAGCACACTTAGGCCCCCTAGCTGATACATACACACATACATACATACATACATACTATATCTTTATTTACTCGAGATTCATGCTGGCTCTGAACTCGTCGATAGACACGCTCCTCTCGACCAGCTCGGCCTCGTCCTCGTCCCCGCCTCCCCCTCCTTCTTCGGCGGCCGGGGCGCGCCGCCGCTCGAGCGTCCACACCTCCTTCACGCCCAGGCTCTCGAGGTAGTCGAGTCCCCTGCGGTAGTTGGTCGCGACCTGGGCGATGCCGTGGCTGTCGTCGGCAAAGGTGAAGCGGCCGCCCATGCGCACCCACTCCTCGGCGATCTCGCGCTGCGGGTACGGCTCGGCCAGGCCCTTGCGCAGCGCGCTCGTGTTGCACTCGAGCCAGCCGCCGTACCGGCGGACGCACTCGAGGTTGCGCACCACCCGCGCCCAGATGTCCTCCTCCTCCTCCTCCTTCTCCTCCTCCCACCGGCGCAACGACCGGCCCGGCGCGGAGCTAAACAGGCGCACCAGGTCAAAGTGCCCGACCACGCGGGGGCGCACCGCCTCGAGCATGGCGAGCTGCTCGTCAAAGTAGGCGGCGAAGAGGGCGCGCTCGGTGCCGCCGCAGGCGCGGACCGCGTCGGCGTAGGCGGCCGCGTCCAGGTCGATGGGCACGCCGCGCGCGTGGTGGATCGAGCCGACGAAGTAGTCGACGGCCGGGTCGGCGGCCAGCGAGCGGATCAGGGGCCCGTAGGCCGGCCGGATCCACTCGCCCTCGAAGCCGATCAGGATGTGGATCTGGTTGGCGTACTTTTGCCGCAGCCGGCGCGCCTCGGCCACGTAGGCCTCGTGTCGCGGCGCGAGCGAGGCCAGCGTCTCTTCGGGAGAGGGGTCGAGCTGGATCGTTAGTCGTTGGGAGGAGGAGAAAAAAAAGGGGGCCTAAGTAGAAGAAGGAGAAGAAAAAGAAAAAAAAGGAGGGGGGAGGGAGGTGTCGTTTGTCGGAATCAGAATGAGGGAAAGAAGGGGGAAGAAAGGGGTAATGTGAATGTATAGAGTTGAATGTACTTACCTCTTCGGGATACAGGTCGGACAGTTCAGTGCGCGGCATGTGTTCGGTGAGGCCGATGGTCTTGTATCCGACCTTGATAGCGTGCAGGATAATGTCCTCGAGCTGGTCTTTGGCGTGGCCAGGGCAGAACTGGCCGGAGTGGGAGTGCATTGTGAAGGCCATCGTGAGAGGATGGGTGCTAGGCGAGCGCTGTCAGGGCCGGAGGGTTCTGAGTGTGCAAACCCCCAACCCCCCCCCCCCCCCCCCCCAAAAAAAAAAGAAAGTGAAGAAAAAAAAGGTGAAAAAAAAAAGAAAAAGAAGAGGACTACTTACACAGATCACGTATAGATTTCCACA
The DNA here is from genome assembly GCF_042370625.1 of Thermothelomyces heterothallicus. Classification (NCBI taxonomy): domain Eukaryota; kingdom Fungi; phylum Ascomycota; class Sordariomycetes; order Sordariales; family Chaetomiaceae; genus Thermothelomyces; species Thermothelomyces heterothallicus. The sequence continues at coordinate 124,453 of NW_027192574.1, read as the reverse complement.
CGGAACACAAGAGACCCAGGGCGCTTTCAGTGCTTTCTGGTGCTCAACGGATACAGAGTGAGGATGAACATGAATACGGGCGGCGGGTTTGAGCCGAGTGAGTCGTCGGCTCAAGCGTGGATCCCCAGATCAAAACGGCGACTTCGGTAGGGTCCACTCACACACCCGAAATCCTGGCTGTGAGAAGGACAACTTTAGTGGGGATCAACTCGGCGCTGGGAGTACATCCGTAGTTATTATTCAAAGCCGATCCGAGTGTCTCACACCTTTCGGTATCGTGATATCGATTAATCACTTACTTTTACTGCCAAGCTCTCATGCATGTCTAGTATTTGTAGTTATTCGAGTACCCACGAATCCAGAGCCAAATCCAGAGCCAACAACCTCCTCTCAATTACCGACTTCTCTATCAAAATGTGTATAACCCAAGCAGAAAGAAAAGAAGCTCTCTAATCACCTCTCTCAACAGGAATGACACACAATCTCTTCATGAATTACCCACCCAAGGCTAATTAGGCCTCCGCCATCAATGCCTCCCCCTCATCAAGCAGATCAGTCACCTTCTTCACGTTGCCAATCAGACTCTTCCCCAGCCCGACAAGCAACAACTTCTCCGCGTTCGCCGGAAGGCCCAGATACGTGGGCGGCTCGCGCTCCGGCAGCCTCTGGATCCACCCCATAAACTCCTGCAGCGACGTGCCCGAGGGCACCACCAGCTCGGCGGGAGCCTCGCCACCCTCCTGCTCGGCCGTGTTCGCCGCGACAAGCTTGTGCCCAATCTCGAACGCCGCCGGTGTAAGGAAGGTCTCCACAAGCTTGCTTAGCTCCCGGAAGTCGGCGTCGTCGTCGATCTTGCCGCCGTAGGTTTCCGTGATCAGGTAGCGAATCATGTCCCAAGGGATGTTGGCGGGCGCGATGTTGGTGCGGTTCTGCGCCGCGGCATCGATCCACGTGTCGATCACGAAGGCGGAGCATTCATACTGGCCGTCTTGTTAGCCATCAGAGTTGGGGTAATCTTGACTAAGTGGGTCAGACTTACATCGGCATCATTGAACTCCCAGAACCCCTTCCATCCCAGGTTCGGCGCATACCGCAGCCTCTCCTGCACGACAGCGTGCAGGAACGAGAGCAGCAGATACAGCCTGGTCCGCTCCACGGGGCTTCTGACCGACCTCGTCGACAGCGACGACATCGAGTCCTTCATGTTGGCGCGCACGCCCGCCGGCTGCTCGTACATCAGCACGCGGCTCGCCCTCAGCAGGTTGACCGGAATCTTGGGCGACGACTCCATCGAGAGGAACAGTCGGAAGTCCTTGTTCGGATTCAGCGACTCCATGCGCTTCTCGAGGCTCTGCAGCCACGTCGGAGCGAGGTGGACGTTCTTGACCAGCACCCACGAGCCCGTCTGCGCGGCGTTGGCAATCGCCTTGTCTGCGCTGGCCACGCCCTCGTTCGAGCCCATGGCGATGTTGGTGCAGCGGACGCGCATGCGCTCGACCAGGGACTCGACCTTGTACGAGGCGTCGAAGCCCGGGCTCGAGACGAGCGCGATCGGCCGCGTGGCCGACACCTGGTCGACCGTCTGCTTGAGATCCTCGACGATGTCGAAGAGGTCGGAGCCGAACACGAGCGTGACGAAACGCTCTGCGACGGGGACGAACCGATCAAGGCGGAAGAGCTTGACCAGGAGGAGCGAGAGGAGAGCCTGGTCCGCCGGCGCGGTGCTGTCGTCCCAGACCTTGGGCACGAAGTTCTCGGCGAGCTCCTCGGTAAAGAATCTGTCCCAGTCCGCCTCCGAAACGCCGTCCAGTCTCTCCTTGAGCGCCGAGATCCGCTTGGCACGCGCAAACACCTCCTCCTTGGCCGCGGTGTCCGTCGACACGTCCTTGCCCTCGATCCGCTCATCCAGGATCACGTCGAGCAGCCCCTTGTCCATCTTGTACGGCGATGCCTGGGCAAGCAGCATAGCCAGGGTGATGCGATCCTTCTGCAGCAGACCCAGCGCCGTGCGCTTGAACGTGTTCACAAACAAGTCCTTGACGATGATGTCGCGACGCACCGTGTGGTTTGTCTCGCCGGCCAGGTGCGGGTTGCCATGTAGGACCGAGTGGAAGATGTCGAGGAAGTATTGCAGCGAGAACTGGTAGAAGTGGTTGAGGTAGTGAAGCTGCTCGAGCACGGCAAAGACCGCGCTGCACGACCGCGCAATCACATTGTACTGCAGCGTGATCTCCTCGACCTCGGCCATGACACCTTCCGTGTTGCTCATCTTGGTCGAGATCTCGGCCGCTTCCGTCTTGAGCGTCTCCAGCGTCTCGATCACATTGTCGTCGTCGAGGATGTTGCCGCGCGATTCGTTGAGCGCCTGGAGGAGACGCTTCTCGAGCTGCCGGAGGTGCACCTTGAACTCGCCCTGCAGCTTGATGAGATTCGAGCGGCGCTCGTCCACATCCGGCCGCTCCGACTTGAGCACCTCGGCCAGGGACTGCGTCTGCAAGCTGCTCTGCGTGACGGTGAAGTTGACAAAGGTCGTGCGACTGCAGATATCGGGCGCGAACGTGGCCGAAGGGTCGCGCGTGGACAGATAGAGCCTGAAGGACGGCGAAAAATCGATCTGCTGCTTGCCGAGCTGGATGAGGACACGGCCGCCCGTCTTCTGGTACTCCTTGTTGAGCACGTGGTTGAGTACGGGATCGAGGTGCTCCGCGTCCTGGATGAGGATGGGATTGCCGAAGCGGAGTGAGCTCTCGAGTTGCTTGGTAAACGAGTCGTCCAGGAAGCTTGTGACGGTGAGCCGGCGATCTCTGCACTCCCTCTGCAGGAACTCGGTAACGCGCCCCGATGGGTCGATGATGAGCGGGTACCGGTTGAAGCGCTTCAGGATGATGGCGTTCTCCGTGCAGAGATCGTCCACCGGGAGAGTGTTTTCCTGCCAGCCGAGCCGCTCATCGGCAGTGGAGAGGTACTCGGTCACCGGGTTGGGCTGCTTGAACTGGATGCCCGAGAGGTGCAGCTGGTGAAGCCAGTCTTCCATCATCGACTTCCTGAACGTCTGGTCGTACAGACCGCTGTAGGCGAGGAACGCGGCCGCAACCAGCACATCGCCCACCAGCGTGCTGATCTGCGTCTCGAACGACTTGCTGCCCTCCTCCCACCGGGTCCGCTCCGACGACAGGCTATCCAACAGTTTGACACTGCGGTCGACCTTGAACTGGACCCGCGACATCTCGGCCTTGATCGCCTGCGTCTCGCTGATAAGGGATGCGTACTCGGTCTTGTACGTGGCAATGCTGGCCTCGAGGTTCTGGATCGTCTCCTCGACGGCCTTGGCCTCTGCCTTGGTCTGCAGAGCCTGTTCTTCGAGCAGCTTCACCTCTTCCCTCAGAGGGCCGACGCGGTCTAGGATCTCGGCGTAGTTGACTTGCGCTTCGACCCACTGGACGAGCGGGCCGCAGGCCTTGCTGGCACGGTTGACCTTCTCAAAGGTGAACTCCGGATTCGCCAGGAACTCGTTGCGCATCTTGAGCCGCAGCGCCCGGGTCATTTGCTTCTCGTTGTCGAAGTTGATGATGCTGGCAATAAAGTCATCGCGGCGGACCACGGCCTGGATCGACTTCCAGTCGCTGACTTTGTGACCGATGAGCGTGCAGACCGAGTCCAAGGCAAGTCGGACGCCCTGTGGGGGGGCGCTCATGGACCGGACCTCGGTGAGATGCTGCCGCTTGATGTTGCTGACGGATGCCTTTGCCTCCTCGACAGCGGGCTCGGCGCGGGCGAGATCCCTGAGCACGACCTCCTTGCGCGACGCCACCTCCGCTTCCTGCTTCTCCAGCGCCGCTTGGATCTCGAGCGACGTAGCCTTGCGCTGTTCGGCCTCGCGCTGGTCCGCAACCATGCGCTGCAGCTTTTCGTTGGCCTCGTCGTTCTTCTGCTCGAGCTGCTTCTGTTTCTCGGCGAGGCTGGCGCGGAGATCGCGGACCTTGTCGACTGTGTCGCGGAGCTTCTCGAGACCGACGTTGAGATGGCGTTGCTGCTCCTCCAGATCCTCGCGCTTCTCGTTGTATAGCTTGACGTACTGCGCGACAAAGTCGAGGAAGTGGCGCGGTGTGAGGTAGGTAACCTTGCCCTGCTGTTTGTGCAGCTTCGCGTTGAAGCGTTGCAGCGAGTAGTGAATGTAAACCATGGAATTGACGACGGCCTCCCGGTGCGATGGAGGCAGGCTGAGGCCGCGGTAAGCCACCGGGATGGTGTCGGGCGCAACCCAGTTCGGGCGGTCCAAGTCGACCGAATGGGTGAGCTCGTGGCCGACCTGGAACAGCGCCTGGTCCGACCAGTCGCCAAACCAGTTAAGCACGCAACGGTTGAAGAGCGCAGGCGACGTGGCCGCCTTGGATGACAAGCCGTCCTCGGGCGGGTTCATGGTGAAGACAACGTGCAGGTTCTTGACAATCTGCCCCGTGAACCACTTGTACAACTCCTCCTGCGAATCCAGCAGCAGACCTTGGCGCTGAGCCCCTTCTTTGCAGGCGGTCATGAGTGCCGCCAGGTCATCGCCTTCGAACAGACCGGGAACCTCCGCGTTGGCCAGCAGCGTGTTCATGCGCTCCAAGAAGCCGGAGTCGAGGACGTTGGATTCATCCATGATGAAGCAGATCTTCTCGCCTTTGCAACCGCACCGGCGGAGCACCTCCCTCAGGTCCTCGTCAAAGTCCTCGGCTGAATACTTGCCATGAACCTTGATCTGGAACACCTTGAGACCATTCATCCAGGCCACAAAGCGCGAGAGTGTTGTCTTGCCACTGCCACTGACGCCAATCAGAATCAGATGGCCCTGGGGCTGCCTGAAAACACGATCAATGCGCAGCACATGCTCCAGAACGTCATTGAACAGGATGAGCGGCACGTCGACCTCCTCCTCGCAGAAGGTCTTAAGGCGGGCCTTGACGAAGTCGCGCAGCTGCTCGCGGTCAACCGGCATGTAGTGCTTCGACAGCCAGTTAGAGAAGAGAATCGGCCCGCCGAGCGCTTTCTGCTCGTCAATGGTTGGGAAGTACTCCATAGCGATGCGATGCACGGCTTCGTCGGTCCACTTGCGCTCCTCCTCTGCCACGAGACGGTCTTGGAACAGACGGAGGGCCTCGTGCGCCCAGATACGAATGAGCCCTTCGACCGAGAGCGTCTCGAGGGGCTTGATAGCTTCGTATATGCCACGCACCCACCTGGTGAGCTCACGAGGACTGTAGACGTAGTGCGGCTGGATCTTGGGCGTGAAGCGCTGCTGCGACTCGAGGTAGAAGCGGACCATGGCCTGGGTGAGGGGCTCGGCGTAGCCGCGTAGTGACGGGATAATCTTGAGCACGGCCGAGTTGAAGGTGCCGTAGATTTGCATGAGCGACTGCTCGCCGGGATAGTCGACCATGATGAGCGGCGCATGCCGGAGGAAGCGGGCGCCCATGGGCGTACGGCCGGCATCAGTGGGCGGATTGCAGGCACCGACAAACTGAATCCTGTCGAGCGTGACCCAGGACTTGTCCGATGTTCTCCAGAAGCCGTTGTGCTCGACAAGCTGGCGGAGGAAGGAGATGGCGCGCTGTGTGCCGTACTTGTCGGGGGCGGGCAGATTGATCTCGTCGCAGAAGATGACCAGCCAGCGGCCGATCTGTGTGGGCGACAGCATGACGCCGTTGAGCGTCTTCTTGTATTCGCAGTACTGCTCGAAGGTCTTGATAAGGAGGTCGGGCGTGGTGGCGCTGGAGAAGTTGAGGCCGACCACTTCCATGTTGGGCAACTTGCGGAGGGCGCTGAACAGGGTCATGGTCTTGCCGGAACCAGGAGGGCCGCAGAGGAGCAGCGGCTTGTGCTCGGCAAGCCACGAGTACAAGACATCCTCATGGCGGACTGTATCCAGAGTCGGAATGACCACATCAGTCTGCGTAACCGAGTGCGTGTTGACCTCGATCGTCGGCACTTGACTCTGCCAGGGCGTCCATTCACCCCCCGGCAGGGCGACATCGAAGTCGATGAGAGAGCTGTTGCCGTCCAGTGGTGGCGAGCCGAAGCTAGCCAAGCCCGCGACCTTGTCACCAAACACCTTGCGATCTGCCAGGGGGCAGTCTCCGGTCAAAGCCCACACCATGGCGAGGAGTAACTTCTTCGAAATGTACGCCTCGACCTGCTCCGGGTCGAGCGGGAAGTCCGAGTGTTGCGCATTGTACTCGATGATGTTGCGAACGGCCTTGTTAAGCAGCGAGAACAGGGTGTTCAGAACACGAGCGACCGTGAACTCCATGATGTGGTTGAAAGACTCCGCCTGCTGCAAAGCCAAAATGATGAAGTTGTCCGTGGTGAGATACGCATGTAGAAGGTCAGCAACCTGTCCCTGAACCTCCAGAGCCTTGGCTGAGCTCTGGCCCGTCGCAACAGCGTCCTCATCCAGGTCCTCAAAGGCCACCGAGCGAAGGGTCTCGAGATAGTTGGTAACCATCATATCGGGCGTGACAGTATCCTCGCTAAACCAGACCATACCGCAGCGACTGACGGTGGCAAGAGTGGCGTACTTGAGATTCTCCACTTCGAACATGATGCGAACATTCGGCGGAAGGTTGAGACGCTCGCCGTTGGGGAGGGTGAGCAGCTTGTTGTCGTCGAGCACGCTGTTGAGGTTCTCAACCCATTCGGGATCGACGTCGCCATCGAATACGATCCAGTGGCGCTTGGTGTCCTCGCCGCGGAGGTTGTCGACGATCTTGCGGAGGATGCTTGTGAAGAGACCGTCGGTCCACTCCCTTGTCGTCGAGTCCAGGTTGCCGTACAGCGCCTCCTTGGACATGACCTTGCTATCGATGACATGGGACACGCCCTCGACATTCTCAACCTGCTGCAGCGCATCCAGTAGCAACCTCCAGGCGGCCGACTTTCCGGAACCGGAATTGCCGACCATCATGACACCATGATGGATCTTCTGGATCTGGTACAACTGGAGGACCTTGGTCATCCAGAGCTCACTGACAACCAGATGCCTCTCGGCCGCCAAGCGGCGAATCGCCTCCTCCAGCTTAGCCAGGTTGGCAGGCACGTATTTGACACCGGGGAAGCAGACTTCTTCGATGCCCATCATGATCTCGACATCGGACTTAATCAGCTTGGGCGCGATGGTCTCACGGATGCTCTGGACGATAATCTCAGGCTCTACAACCTCCTCGGCACCCAGGTTGCCGCCGCTGTTGGTGAGGCGGGCACGCTTTAGGCCGCCAGAGCTGACCAGGACACTCTTGAGGGCACGCAGACCAAAGTCATAATGTGCCTGCTTCGAGAGTTTGACAGAACATTGATCGAAGAAGGGCACCGTCTGCTTGGAAAGCTGCTTCGCCTGGTTGAAACCTTGCGAGTAGAGCATGACCTCGGCAATGAGCTCCTTGTCGGGCTTGGACATGGCGACACTGCGGAACAGCTTCTTCAAGTTATCCGGCAAGTTCGAACGGCCAGCATAGCCGGGGTTCATTGTGATGAAGATGCCCGTGTTGGCATTGACGCGGAGCTGGCGGCCAACGAGCTCGATCTGGGCGTTTTCGTCTTCTGCGCCGTGTTTCAGGCCGAGCTGGATATTCTGAATCTGCTGAGAGACGGCAGAAAGGATTCTCTCCTCCAGACGGTTGAACTCGTCGAAACAACCCCAGGCGCCGACTTGGCAAATACCGAGGAAGATGCGGCCCATGGCTTGGAAGTCAAACGTGTCATCGCAGCAAAAGACCAACGTGAAGCGACCGAGCTGAACACCGAGGGCCTTGACTGACTCTGTCTTGCCGGTACCGGCCGGACCGTATGGTGAGCCACCCAGACGCTGGCACAGTGCTTGAGTGAGGGTAAGGAAGCAGCGGTCGGTGAGCGGCGTCCGGACCAGCCTGTCAGGCACTCCCAGATACTCGAAGCCGTAGCTCAGTTTGGCATTGGCCATCTTGATGTGGAGGCGCTGCAAGAAGTCGCCCTCGGGCGTATAGACGTAGCGCATTTGGAGAAGCCAGAGGTAATGGGTATTGGAGCGAGCATTGGCCTTGATGAGCTTCTCAATGACGTCCCGCTGGTGCACGCACTCGGTGATGAGCTGCTCGCACGTCTTCCGCATCAGCACCTCGAGGTCGCCCAGCACTGTGTCCGCGAGCAGGCGGAGAAGCTGCACCTCGCGATCGAACAGGGTCTGCAGCGTTGTGCCCCCTTCGGCCAAGGATTGGTCAACCGAAGTGGTCCAGACGACCTGGGTAGCCAAGACGACGATTTGGCTGGGGTAGGCTTCCATGAACTTCCGAAGAGCTTCACGGTCGATAACCCCGCTGGCAAATATTGGGCTGAACTCGTCGATAGCCTCGGCCAGGAGCTCGGCAAGAGTCGCCTTCATGCCGTTCTCCAGCAAAGCTAGCCAATCGTTGATCCTCGGCGTCTTGACAAGGCTGATCTCCTTCTTGAGGCGGACGACCTCGCCCTCCTTCGAAGTAAAGCCTGTGATGACGGATTCCTCATCCATCACCAAGCCAGTAAGACCAGCGAACATCTTCTTGAAATGCTTGGCAATGCGCATGGTGTCGTTGCTATTGCCGATCATTTCAAGCAAGTCCTCGTCGCCGACGAAATAGAAACGCGGGAACGACACGCGCTCCTTCTCGAGGTACTCGCCGAGAGCCTTCTGGATCTTGTTGAGCAGCTCAGCAAGGCGCTCGAGTGACTTCTGCACGTTAGGGATGTTGAGCACGTCCAGAACGTTGGGTTGCTTGTAAACTTTCTTCATGACAGCCGTGAACTCGCTATTGATGTTTTGGAAGCGGGAAGACTCGATGGGAAGCAGATGCTTGATGTCCGCGTTACCGGTGAACACACCCTCGAGGTACACCCATTGGCGCTGGACGTCAATCCATACGTCAAAGAGAACATGGACGCGGTTGAGCTTGTCCTCCCAAGAAGACGCCTCCTCTTCAAACTCCTTATAGTAGGGTGAATGCCTCATGGCCTGCAGGGAGTTGAGATTCTCGCTGCACTTGGCGAAAAGTTCGTCCCAGCCGCGGATGAGGCGGCACTTGTTTTGGTAGTTGACAAGCTCTAGGGTGTACCCGGTCCATGTTTCGCGCACTTGCTTGAGGAACTCCTCGAGGGCCATCTCTCCCTGGGCCTGGGTAATGATATCCTTGACGATGACCTCGGTGGCAACCAGGTTGAGGTCCCAGACATCACCAAGCGTCATCGACACGGGAGAGTATCGCTTGCCAGGCTTGATCTGCTTGTAGATCTTGGTCCAGTGCCTGTCGCGAACAGCCTCCGACTTGAGCTCGGTGAGTATGGGATTGACTTTCATGAGCTGCCGCAAAACGTTCTGGACATGCTCAAAGGCGGCATACTGGCGCATCCTGCTGGGCATTTCCTTGGTCATTTTGATGAGATTGTCAATCGACGACCGGATCTTTCTCGGCTGGACACTGGTCCATAGGGTTTCGCGAAGCTCGTTCAGATTATTCCAAATGGTCGAGAGCGAGGCCCACACCGACTTGAAATCCTGAACCTCCTCCAGAATGATGCCGAGGGAAGTTTCGGGTGTTGCCTGCAGATCAAGAGCTTCCTTGGCTTTAGCGACCATGGCCGACTCTTCCTGGAGTTTCGTAATCTTGGTCTCGAAGTCGCTGAGGGTGGCAGAAGCGACATCAGGGGGAATGGTGCCGGAGACAGGCTTCTCTTCATTCCAGAGATGCGCAATCTCGTTGATCTTGTCGAGGATGACCTTGTCCTCGGCAATGATCTTGGCGCGAAGTGCGTCCGTCTGGTCCTGGACGATCTTGGCCTTGCGCGCGAGGGCTTCGTTGAGAGCATCCCAAGCGCCCTCGACGTGTTCCACGTGGAGCCAGTCGTTGGGGAACTGGTACCGCTGCCTGACAAGCGTCGATTCTCCTTGCCTAAACGTCTCGACTTCAGGCGCCCAAAGCTTCACCTGGCGCTTGCAGGTCTGGACGGTAGTGATGAACTGCACAGCCTGGGCGGTGGAGTTGGCCTCGATCGCCTGGCCCTCGATATCCCTGCGGGCTTTCTCGACTTCCGCATGGACTTCTCGCATGCGCGTGCCCAGGCGGCTGGCGAATTTGATGAGGATGTCGTGCTGCCATTGGTCATACTTGGCATTGACCTTGGTCTGGACCTGATCGTAGTCTATGGTGATGTGACCAAAAGAGCGGCTAACCTCGGTAGTGTCGAAGGTTTGCCGCGTCTTTCTGATCTCCTGAAGAAGTTGCAACCACCTAGACAGCTGGTCGCCGAGAACATCATAGACATGCTCCGATTGCAGGTCCCAGAGCGACTGGAACTGGAGCCACTTGTCCACATAGGCACTAATCTCGCTGATCTTCTTCTCGACCGACGTCTGGACTCGGAGGAGAGCCGGGGTACATTCGCCGGGCAGGTCACTGAAGCGCGGTTCATCATACACGGTCGTGCTGATAGACATCTGGTACCGCGTGGCCTTGATCTTCTTCAGGTTGCAGACGACACCGATCCACTCCTGGAGCTGCGAAAACCAGCTAGCTCTGGCGAACTCGAGTGGCGGGTCCAGGTAGATCACTTGATTGCGCATCGTGATTTCGTGAACCAGCTTCTTGATCACGGGCACATCCGCCTTTGCACCGTCAGTGGTCTGAAGAGGCCTCCGGCGGTCGCCCGACCTCTCGAGGTGCTCGTCCTCAAAAGCCTCGATCCAGGCTTGAATGGCGTGCTGCAGACGAGCAAGCAGGATAGCTTTGATCTGGCGGTTCATGCGCTCTACCCAGTAGCCGAGGTTGACATATTGCTCCAGATTGAGCTGGTCAACCGCACTCTGGATCGTTTCCAGCCGGGACTCGAACTCGGAAACCTCGTAGGGGCACTTTTCTAACTCGGCCATCGCCTTTTGCACTGTGGCGTGGATGTTGGCCAAGGTGATGGTCTTTGACTGAAGCAACGACACAGCGGCGGCAAACTCGCGGACGAACATGACGTGCTTGCTCTCTCCGCCCTTGAAATTGTCAAGGCCGCCGTTTGCTGTGTAGTTCTTGAAGTGCACCTCATATGTGTTTACGAACGACTCCCACTTCAGAGGGATGCCCTTGGCGATCAAGGTGTAAACCTCGTCACGGTGGCCGCTGAGAAGAACGGCGACCTCGGACATGTCGGCAATCTGGCGGTTGGTTTGCGCAAATGTTCTTACGCTCTCCATCAGGCTCACAGCGTACGGATAAACACGCTTCGCCTCCTTCGCGACGTTGTTGATGGAGTGAGGGACAGGGAAGTTGAGCCACACCAGGTTACGTGTCTCCTTGAACAGCGCAATCACCTGGGCGTCGAAGTTGACAGCAAGTTCCAGCGTGTTTCCGGCAGACCGGATGCGGTTGATGTTGAAGAGAAGACCGGAGATTGAGATCTGCTTCCTCTGCACATCGTGAAGCCACGCCTCGAAGATGGGCCGCGTGTCGAGTTTCTTGCGGAACAGGTCGCTCTCGCTTTGCAACCTCTGACCCTCGGCATGGAAGGCCCAGTCAGCGCCCAGCACGTCTTCGACCTTCTTCATGTACCCGTCGAGCTGCCGCTCGATTTGACGCGCCCAGATGATGGCGCCGGAAACCGGGGGAAGATCGTGCAGCTGAGCCATGGCATGTGCCTCGGAATGGCCGTACTGCTGCTTGAAGCGCTCGTGAAGTGCGGTGATGGCTTGCTTGACGTTGTCAATCAGCTGAGTCTGGTACTCGGCGATGGCGCCGCGAATCTTGGGCCGCACGAACAGCGCATTGAACTTGGAAAAGACGCGGAACATTTCATTGGCGTTCTTTGCCGTGGCCAGCCGGTCGCGGAGTCGGGCAATGATGGAGTTCTCCACGCGCGAGGTCCGCTCGTTGTAGATATTCTCGGCGCGAGCCCACTTCGCAGTACCTTCGGGGGTGACATCGAGAAGATCGACATCCTTCAGGCCCTCCCAAGCCTGTCTGACCTCCTCGACAGCGTCGACATCGCCGATCTCCTCGACGACAGCGGTGCCGTTGGCACCGGACCCGTCGGAGATGCCATTCACGGTCGCCTTGGGCCCGAGAACATTGACAATCGTCCGCTGCAACTGCTCGTGGTTGTCACGGAAGTTACTGACGTACTTCAACCGCGCCTGCAGCTCGGCGTGCCTGGGAACGATCTTGATGGGAATGAACCTCTCGTTGCGGCGGCGAGTGACCTCACGTGCTACATTGGTGAACTCCTTGATATTCTCGTCCCAGATCCGAAAGATGTCGTCGGCTTGCTTCATCACGCGGCGGAACTCCTGATAGTCAAGCTTGACCAGTTCAGTACCGGGGAGCAAGCGGTGCAGAACCTCGTCCAAGTCACCAGAGATGGTTTCCACAAGCGGAAGCGCGCGGCGGATGGGGTAAGGGCAAATCCTCAGCTTCTTGTTCAGATGGGTGAAGATCTGCCCGATCGAGTCCTTGACCTTGACCAAAGTGGTGGCCGAGAGTAGCTCGTCCAGGGGAAAGTCGCGCATGAGTTGGTTGTACTTTTGCACCTTCTCCATCGCCTCCTTCAGGCCAGTATCGGCAGTAAAACTAACGGTGGCCTGGAAACGCTTGGCGTGCTTCAAGATCTCAAGAGTCAGCATAACACCCTCGCTCCTGAGCTGGTTCTCGATCCCTTCGAGTGCCGACTCCATCGAGAGCCAGAAATTGATCTCTTGTGTTGCCGTGCCGGTAGTCGGGTCTCTCGTCATCTTCGTGATGACCTGAATCGACTTTATCCAGTTGTTGACCGTGGCTTGGAGGTTGTTGAGGAAGGTGCTGTCTTGCAGAACGGAGGGCGGAATAAGATCGAGGGTAGGCTTTGTGCCCCTGGCAACCGCCTCATCGAGTGCTGTCTGCACTATGGGGTGGAACGGAAGGGACACTTCGGGAATCTCAACATTCTGTTGGAGGTGGAGGAGGGCGAGCTCAAGCTCGGTCCACCGCTTCTTGGTGACGGGAATGCCGGTCTTAGCATCCACGTCAGCCCGGCCTCTCCCGCCACTAAGCGTCTGCTGGCTCTTCGTGCTCGCGTCGAAGTATGGCGCCAGGCCGTTATGGAGATAGAGCTGAAGGATCTCGAAGGGCGAGGCGGTGGGACCTTGCTCTCCGCTGTTTGCCGACAGGTATGCCGGGCCGGGCAAGTTGAGCATCTGAATCTGCGACGTTATCGGGACGTTGGGATCCAGGGGCTGGGGTCGCTTGAGCAGAACGAGGTAGGCCACCGTCGTCGAGGATGAGGAGAAGTCGGAGGATATCGTGTAGGCATGCGATGGCGCCTCTAGAGCCCTGTTAGACCTACGTCGTAATGGGGGATCTTTCTTTCGGCAGCAACCATACCCTCGGCCTCACCATCATCCACTGTGCCCGTCGGCACCAAGTCCTTCTGGACATAGAGGGCGACCTGGGTGTCCACAGCAAACCGCGTGCACCGCTGCAACGTATCGGCGTAGCGAGCCTTGGACAGCAAACTGCCGGGAGCCTCAAGCTCCTTCCGGGTCGCACCGAGGGCGGCTTCGAGGAGGGCGGCAAGATGGTCGACGACACGGACGGGGTCGACGGCAGCGAAGGGCGTCGCTGCAACGCTGTTTCCTCCCGGACTCGTGGCCGGGGGGGAGGTAATCGCTTCCATGGCGCGAGAAATCGGTCAAGGAGAGCGAATGGTATCGGTTCGTCAAGTCGATATCACGGCTCGGTCGGTGTCATGTCGCTTTCGGCGACGTACCGGCAAAGAAGTAGCAGAGCGCAGCTGAGGCGTCGCCGGTGATGTCGCAGGGGGGGAAAGTATTACGGCGCAGCAAAAAAAAAAGTACAGGTCGGAAAAAGAAGAAGCGCAAGTAGACAATCTAATGGGTATCTTGGGTATCGCCGGGAGTACCCCCCGCAAGACGAGATCGAACGGGATGTGATGATTTCTGGAATGAAGGTTCAACTTCGATTGCTCCCAGAACGGGAAATTGGTGTTTCCTGACCACGTCTGGGACCTGACGCGACTGCCGCATCCCTGTCGCGGAGCAACATGCATCAGGGCCCTCCCTTCCGCACAGGTCAGCCTGTGATTGGCTCACAATACAACCCCTGTTGCTGTCCAATCAAGTGCGGTGCAGCATTTAAGGTGAGATTTCACATTTGAACGAATCCACCATCACCGGGTCCCTAACCCTCATTCAATAGTGGCCTGCACGACAAGATAGGTCTGGCGTGTGTTGACACGACCCACGACAGTGGCTAGTGTCATCTTATACTGGGCCCAAGACCGTTACAGAGATTTTGCCATCGAGGACGACTTGGACTGAGACAATGTGGTACCCTCTGTGCAGAATGGATGTTTGTATGTACCCTGTACGTACAGACATACCTAGAACTGGTGCGTGCCTTACATGGTAGTACACCCAGGCTTGGTAGTGCCTTGCATGGGGAGCTTTGGTGGGGGGTGTGATTCACGGGTGCAACACGACGCGGGGGTGAACATAACTACACCTCCTCCAGGATAAATAATCCTAGTGCGATACATGCCCCATAACTAACGCAAATCAGAAAAGTGGCCAAGAAGTCTAGATACAACCAACCCAATACAAATTTCTATAATATAAAAGTATTAATACCTAGTCTTTCCCCCCTGGTTTTTAATTACCTTTGTAAGCTGTCGGGGTATTGAGTGTGCTAGGCACTGGAGACACTTAGGGGGTACTGCCTCCCACGCCTCCAGAACAGCCAGTCAAAGCCCTATAAGATATAGCGATTGAACATCGTAGCGATGTTCAAGCTAATCCTTCATCCAGTGCTATACATTCTTAATAGGGCTCAAATCTAGGCTTCGAGCTAGCCACTGTAGGACCTGGATTCCTATACTCGAATACTGGCTAAACTCGGCTCCTAACCTAGGGATTTTATCTGTAAGTACCTTTGTATAGAAAATTATTAGGAGAGTGATATGGTGTGATGATTGTGTAAGTGGCTTGTAAAAAAGTGAAGAAAAGTGGGGCATGTATCGCACTAGGATTATTTATCCTGGAGGAGGTGTACTTGACGAGTCAGAGGTTCCACACCACCAACAAACCACCCCATTTCCGTACTTTGGACAGAGCGAGGTAGACAAAGTATTCCATAGTGCGTATACGACCACTTGATGCTAAGCTCATGCAGAATCACTCATAAGTTTCATCCTCAAAACACTCCCTATTCCCCTTGAATCACCAAACCGCCAAACGCCCATGCTTCTCTCAGAAAGGGAAAAACAATGGAAAAGAAAGAGACCCAACCTCGCGGCCATAACCACGCCCATTACCACTTAGCGATCTCTGACCATCGCATTCCCAAGGTCACCGCGCCGATACCAGGGACACAATCCCCGCCTCCTCAAGAGGCTGTAGAGCCTCCCGCACGGTTGTCTTCCTTGTTTGACAGGCTGACTATGACCCGCTGGTTGCATATGTCGATAAACTGCTCAAACTTTTCAATCATTTTATCCTTCTCCCGGAGCTTCGCCTTGAGTTCCTCAATCTCTTTCTCGCTGTCCTTCTTCACCTTCTCGAGCTCTTCTCGCGTGTTTGCAAGTTCCCGGCGAAGGTCGGCTCGGATACGCTCCTCGGCTGTCGGGTGGGGCTTGCTATAGATGGCTGGACGGTTCTCCGCCAACCCTGAGGCGACCTTCTGAGGATTGCGGTTGATGGCAGCTCTTGCATTGTAGATGTCACGAGGAAGGAGAGGCACATGAGGATTCTCCTGCTGCAGAATCTCCAGAGTTTGGCTGACCCCCACGCCTAGAAGCCCCTCGTCAGTTCAGAAACCACGGAAAGGCAGGCCATGCTTACACGTACCATCTTCCTTCAACTTTTTAACCGCTGCAACCATTTTGCTGTCGAGCTTCCTCGCTGCCGGATGCAGGAGCGGGCTCTCACTAGGGCCGTGATTGTGTTTCTTGTGACTCTCGTGGGGCCGATACCGGACTGTCCACTGTGTCCTCTGCTCGATGGCAAAAAAGCCGAACGGGCAGTCACACTTGCGGGATGTGGTCTTGCGCTTGCGCAACTCAGGGCTGACACGATTTGGGGGTTTACCAGCACGATCACAGACGAACAACACCTTTCTCAAGCCCGGGACAGTCTTCTTAGACCGGCCGATGACCACAGCATACCCCACAGAAGTGCAATAGCTCAGCACAAACTTGTGAACAGCCTCCAGGGTCGGAAAGCTGCCACCTTCGGGGGGAGGAGTCATCATACCGCCCATTGGTTGGCGGGGAACAAACGGCGAGCTTTCGATCAACTTAGGCTCCAGGGCCGTCTCCGTTTCGGCAGACTCGTCATGGCTCGCACCTTCCGCGTCCTCTTCCTGATGGTTCTCCTGCACGGGCTCGGCAGAGTCGCTGTGGCGAGCAGCCGGCTGTTGTTGAACCGGCTGCACTTGGGAGACTGATTGAACCTGCTGCACTTGCTGCGCCTGTGGCAATTTCTGAACTTGTTGCACTTGCTGAACCTGCTGCACCTGTTGGACCTGCTGGACCTGCTGGACCTGTTGGACTGGTTGGACCTGCTGGACCTGTGACATTGGCTGTTGTGCCGGAGGGAGCGTAGGCTGCGACGAGGGACGAGGCGTTGATTGCTGTGAAAGGATCGACCCGTCATTATGCTGAACTGAGTGGACCGAGTGGCTGATGGACTGCTGTGACATGGACGGCTGACCCATAGACGGCTGGCCCATAGACTGCTGGCCCATAGACTGATGGCTCATGGACTGCTGGCTCATGGACTGCTGGCTCATGGACTGGGTCATGGACGGGGCCATGGGAGGCTGGCTCAGAGGCTGCTGAAGCTGCTGTCCCAGAGACTGCTGGCCCAAAGATTGCTGTCCCATAGAAGGCTGGCTTAGCTGCTGTGGATTCATGGGTTGTGGGTTCAAATTCTGTGGTGTCATCGACTGAGGCGCCAATGACTGCTGAGGCATGGACTGCTGTCCCATGGGTTGAGAGTTCAGGGACTGGTGGAGGTAGCTGATCGAAGATGTTTGTTGTTGCATCTGCCGAGGTGGGGGAGCCCGCTGCCGCGGCCCGGGAAGCTGTGGAGGAGCCTGGGGCGGCGGTGGTCGGGAGGCATTCTGGAGACTGGCGACGTTGGGAATTTGGGAGGGAGAAGGCGTGAAGAGATGGTGAGGATATTGGCTGGTCGGGTGTTGCTGGTGTTGATGCTGGTAGGCGTGCGGCGGGTACGGAGATGCATGTTGCGGGAGGGACGGGGATGGCTTGTTGGTCGGGTTGTGCTGTTGCGGCGGCGGGAACGACCGTCTCAGACCAAACGACAACCCCGGATGGTTATTTGCACTCGACATCGCGACGACAATAAAAAAGAAAAGTGTGAACTTGAGCGAGCGCGTGCAAATCCACTAGGTCAATCCAAGGGGGTTTGGTCTGGGGTCTCGACCCTTCCGTCACCCAAGATCGCGGGCGGGCGTGTACCGAGCGAGGAGGTGTGCGTGGCTGGAGATGGAGAAAGAAGGGAGGTAAGGGGGGGAGGGTGTCGAAAAAGCAGCTGGGCGGGCAAAAGCAGAAGAGGTGGGAGGGCTGGCACTGTCAGAAGTTATCGTGCATGAAATATTTTGCACTGTGAGGGTATCTATTCGTATTACGCAGCCAATCAGAATAATGACACGCCATCACTTCTCCACATCTCTGAGAACCCACCACACACCATCGAGCTGATCCGACCCGAAGGCAGCTGCGCCTTCCACGCCTCAAAATCAAGTGCGAAGAGCACCAACATTAGATTCTATTGTTGGAACATTGACCAACACCAGGTGATATTAGAAAAAGACTGACAAATACAACCCGAAGATAACACTGTTTGTGTGAGATATTATTTCTAGCTTGCGGCAAGGTACAGTTTGTCATGGAAAACAGTAGTGCTAGTTAGAGGGGTGGATGTGCTGTTTTTACGGAAAACACACCTCGGGGTGCGCGACAGTGTTTATCGACACCCCCGGCTTCCTACTATGTACACTAGAAAGGTCGGGTTGCAACGATCTCCGCGAAGCATCCCTACCCCGTTGAGATGGGCATTCACCAGAAACCAAGAGCCACACGGTTAACTTGAAAGTTACAAGACGGATGCTTTGAGAAAAAAAAAAAAAAAAAAGAGGGGAAAAAAAGGGAACAAAGCAAAGAACTAGACTCAGATTTGCACAGCAGACAAGGGGTATAACGATCACAACAATACTACCAAGGTCTCTAGCGTCAGTAAAAAAGTACGAATACCGAGCTCTCCCTTTGAAAAGGCACGATGAAACAAGTCAAGCCAGCAACACACGTCCTAGAGAAGTGTAGAGGTCCACGACCCCTACTCAGAGACCCCCGTCATCCACTGCCCCCTCATCCCCTCCCCTTCCGAACCAGCGGCCAAAGTCCAGCTTCATGAGCAACCGATCTACCCCCCCGACCCGCCTCGGCACGTACTCGCCGCGTTCCCTCATCGCCGAGTCGCCCTCGCCTTGGCCCTCGTCAGCGCCGCCCGCAAACTCCCCACCACCACCACCCTGCAGAGCTGCGCTGCCCTCTAGCCGCCGCAGTTCCGCGATCAGCCCTTCGATGCCCTTCTTCACCCTCTCCTCCACGCTGCGGATTTCGCCCTGCACGTCCCGCTCTTCGCGCTCGAGATCGACGAAGGCGTCAACGACGCCGGCGTCCGCCTCGAGGTCGGCCGCCGTCCAAACAGAGTGGAGGCGATGGACGAGGGCGACCAGGTGGTCTATTTGAACGAGGAGCTCATAGAGCGGGTCTGTGAAGGACTGCTGTGTGAGCAGCAGACGGTGTACGAGGGCGCGGAGGTATAGGCGGTGGGCAGTCGCGAGAGTCTGGGGATCGTGGTGAAGGGAGGCTTTGCTTGTTGTCTGTGACGCTGGATTGGGCCCTTCAAGCCATATGTCTTCTTCTTCGTCTTCGTCGTCTTTGCCGTCTGCGTCGGTCATGTCAATGTCGTCTTTGGGCGAAGCAGGTATTGGGGTCTGTTTGCGCCCACTGTTGTCGTCGTCATGCCTGTGGTCGTCTTCGCCTGTTGTCAACCACCGGTGGAAGCCGTCCGACAGCCCTGCGACAACTTCTGCCTGGAGATAGCCTTCGATCTCGCCGAGGAAGAAGATGGCTGCGCTAGCAGTAGCCCAGGAGTTGCGCAGGATGCTGGACCGTGTCGCATATCTCTGACGTAGGAGGTGCACCCTCTCCCTCCCTCCCCGAGTGCTTCCGTAGGGTGGCCCTGGTGGCGCCGGGTGATGGCGCCTAAGTGATGTGATCTTCCATAGATCAGTCAAGCGAATGTGAGCTCTTCGGAGAGACAGGAGGTACGAGTTGATCGCGGTGTACGTTTGCACGTCAGAGTGGCTGAGGAAGAGGTCGAGAGGGGACGGGATCTGCATAGACAAGACAACCGGAACAGAGAACAGGAGGTTCCGGAATGGTGTAGGCGCTACGAGCGGCAGCCCACCTTCGGCGGAAACGGGCGTCGCGGGCGTTGTGGCTCTCGACTTGGCTATTGATAACCGCAGGAGACCGCGAGCCAGCTCCAGACCCTCATCTTCCTCGGCATGCTCGCCTTGCATCGAACCCATGGCGGCCCAGGTCTTTGCCAGGACAGCGGCCACCTCCCCTTCCTTCACCGTGACGTTGCTCAGCCCATCCCGTCTCTCGTACGCGAGGTTCTCGGCCCGCTTCCACCGGCTCCTTATCTTCTCGTCCGCCTGCTGGGTCAGCGCCATGGCAAATTCGCCGCGGCGAAGCAGAAAGAAGTCTCGTAGCAGCTGCAGTGTCTCGAGAACCTTGCTCAGGGGTAACAAGCGCTGTAGCGTTGTCCTGGACAGGAAATGCCTGATGTCTGCGATCGTCCTCGCAAACGTAGCCGAGTCGATCGGGTGCCGCAGCGCCGATAGCCTCGTAAGCTGGGTCGAGAGATGGTCAGTGCCCCTCAAGCGGTGGTCGTCGACGCTCTTGGCCCGGATCTGGTTCAGCGACTTTCCGATGAAGAGCATCGAGGCGGCGGTGGCGGGCGTGACGAACCCGGGCAACAGCGCCGACTCGCACGCAAACTCCTCTCCGCCCTCCTCCCCCTCCGCCACTTTTTTCGCCACGAAGAAGTCCCGCTCGCCAAACTCGGGCAGGCGCCCATACAGGACCCAAGCGGCGACCTGCTTGACCCAGGCCGCCTCGGCGACGCCCACCAGGCTCCGCGCCGCCTCCTCTATGTCCCGGAATCCGGTCTGCAGCTCCCCGCGCAGGAAATCCATCGCCCTCGCCCCGGTACAGCCTTCGTCGCGGACGACGCCGACGACGCGCGCGAGCCACTCCAGCCTCCTCTCCCACCCGGCAAACTCGGCCACCACCGCCGTCAGCGGCACGATGTCGTACGCCCCGACGAGCGCGGCGTCCTTGCGCAGCAGCGTCCGCTCCACCTCGAGCACCTTGCGCCGGAACGCGGCCAGGTGGAGGCCGTCGACGGCGGAGGCCACCGCGCGGCAGATGACGGAGGGGTGGGTGGCGCTGACGTGGGCGGTGGCGGTGAGAAGCCGGATGTGCAGGTCGCTGAGGCGGGCGAGGGTGGAGAGGAGGGCGCGCTCGGGCGGGGAGATCACGGCATCGCTGGAGAGGGGGTCGTCGGGGTCTGGCGGGGAGGCAGCGGAACGGAGGAGAGGAGAAGGATGCCCGGCGAGGGAGAGGAGGATTTCATGGAGCATAGCTGAGGCGGCCGAGGGGTTATCAATCCAGGAGAATGGTATTGGTCAGTCCTGGACGGGGTGATGCGGGTTGGCGGCGGCGTTTCGCCGCTTGTCGGGCGCGAGCGGCTCGCTTCTGGGCTCGGCGCTGGTTGATTGCCTGTAAGCAGAGGATGAGGGTTCCGAGGAGCTCAAATCGACAGCACATAAGACGCACTAGGAGGGGCGGTGAGGGCTTTGAGGCCAATGTTGGGCTGGATGTAAAAAAAAAAAAAAAGCTTGCTTCTCCGAGCAATCCCCCTAATTACAATACATTCATTCTCTCGAAATTCATGTCAATTGCAAGTTGCCAGTGCAGCATGCAGGACGGGGGCCCTTGCAGCGGAAGCTACTGTACTTGTTAGTTAGGTGGGGTGTAGGAATCACTTTCACGCGCCTTTCCCCGGTTTTGTGACGCGATTCTAACGCGGTCACGTGATAGCTCTCAACTTGGTCCCAGCTCCATCTCCCTGATGAAAAGGCGAAGGGGTCTGGTTGGAGGAGAGACCGAATGTTCACACAAAGCAACAAAAAGAGTTCGCAGAGAAAAGTTTCATTAATCTAAAAAGAAAAACACCCTGATTAGACAGTATAACCCCGCCGTTTCCCAACCCAAAGGTCAAAACTATGCGAAACAACTAACTAGCAGGATCACTTATACTTTTCGTTCAGCGAACCTGCAGGCTGCTTTCCCTCAGCTACCGTCATGCCGCTCAGCGACTGCGTGTCCTGCTTCTCCCGGTTCAGGGTAGCGACTCCTCCATCGCCTCCCCCAACAATGATGTTGTCTCCCGTCGACGTCCTGCCGACTACCATGCCCTTGGCCACGCTCTTCAATATGGCCCTCCGCGACACGCCCGTGACGTCGATGTAGACCAATCCAACGTTCTTGACCCCGCCACCCAGGCTCCTGGTCACTTCACCGGCTTCGGATCCCCACTTATGCCCCACTACCGTGGTCGCCGCTTCCGCCGTCGAGGCCAGCAGGTTGCGCCCGGCCTGCTCGACGCCGTCCATGACGGTGGAGAAAGCCATCATGCTCTTGTTGAGCAGGCCCGGCTTATATGTCGGAATCGGCTTGCCGTCCTTGTCGAAGCCCTTGTGCGGGGAGCCATCCTTGTTTTTGCCGTGACCACCGAGGGAGGCGCCCCAGTTCTGAGCCACCTTAGTGATCTGGCCAACCGTCTTGGCCGAGAGGGTTGCCGCGCTACCGGTGAAGGCGCTGATGCGCCGGATGTGCTCGCGCGTGGTGGGCTTAAACGTGAGGGGCTTGGCATCTGGCTGGACTTTTTTGGTGAAGTTGTCGGCCTGGTTCTGGAGCAGCTTGGAGAGCATGTCGGAACCAGTAATGATGAGACGCGAGGCCGCCGAGGCGTTGGACACGAGAAACGACTTCTTGTACGCCGGATGAAGGTTCGCTGCGTACAAATCCTGGGAAATCGGGGCGACCTTGATATTCTGCCCGCCAGCGGCGGGGAGGGTTATCTCGACCGGGTCTGCGATGCATCACTAAGTGTCAGCAGTGCTTCTCAAATGCCAGAGGCGGACAAGCGCAGCGAACCTTTCGAACCCGGCTTCAGCTTGCTGTCCTCGACGACTTGATATCCATCGGCTAATTCTCCTATGACGCTGCCATCCTCCTCGTCGACGAGCACAATCTGTCCCTTTGCGGCCCCGCTGTGGCTGCCCCGCACGTACCCCTCCCCAGGCTTGAAGTCGGCCGGGTTATACGCAGGGAGCGCGTCGCCCGCCGCTTCTGCGGCCTTTGTCGCTGTGCTCTTCTGGCCCTCGCTACCGCCTTCCCACCATTGCTCGTCCTTCGCAATCTTGGGTGGTGGCGCCCGTTCGAGGAAGGCGGTGCATTGCGCCAGGATCGTCTCGAAAGTGTCGACATCCTCCTGGATCCCCTTGCGGCTCTCTACTGGGGGAAACTCAATTCTAGTGAACGCGCCGCTATCGGGTCCAAGATCCCATCGTGGGATCAGATAACTGGTCGGTGGCTGGTGGTAGATCTGTGTTGTGGCCGGGAGCGGCAGATCCAGCTCGGGCGGCAGGTGGAGGTGCAGGTAGAAGTCTTGCTCCGGCGTGGCGTCGGGGTCGATAGCGGGGTCGGCAAAGGCGGACGTCGTCGGCACCATCAGCAGCGACAGTGTTTGCGGGCCGGCGGGAGTGAGTGGCTCCTCCTTGCCATTAACGATATGGTACGCCGACACGCCATTGATGGCGTAGAGTAACTTCGGGTCCTGTTGGGGTCGTGTGTCAGCCCAGCGCCGGATCTCAGCGCGCGGAAACGTCTCACATTGTGCCCAGATGCCATCTTGGAGGGGATTTCGGTGCTCGGGGTCAATTGGTTGGGGCCAGCCGAGTGCGGTTCGAGAAACCTCGCGCGAGCTATAATGCACCGGGGGGCGGGGGCGGGGTGAACTGCAATGAAAGCTCAACCTTCGCTGCCGATGACTGCAGTGGTTTAGTTCGACAAAGATGCTCCTGAATATCAGAACTTGGGGGAGTTAAATCAGAAAAGCGCTCCCAACAGGTCTGGTTTGCAATCCCACAAATCCGTTGAAGGCGGGGTTGGTTGGCAACTGATCCAAATGGGTTTCAGGATAGCAACTGCCCAGCATCGCGCGACCCCAGGCGCTTAAAGACGACTCTGTGTGGAGAAAGCGCGAGGCCTCCTCGAGCCTCTCTCTCAGGATCGACGTCATTGGTGTGCCAAGTTCGGGCAAGTCTTCGCCCGCCACTGTTCCGGTCGACGAGCCTGGCTGTGTACTTCGTATTGTACTGGTAGAGAGTTTTTAGGAGCACGGAGTAGTATAAGGTATCTTCACTGCTCGTCCGATAACCTTCTGTTTGAATGCCTCCATTATCAATGTCTCTTTAAGCAACAAAAGTGATCGGCAGCACGGCAAGGCTGCTCGGTGCGCTCGCCCGGAGGCCAACTCTACTCACTAACGTAGTCTATCAGATCACCCATTTGAAAGTGATCTAGCGCAGCCCCTGCAGCACTAACCTTTTAGTTCTCCTGCGATGCGACACCACCTTTTACTTTATGACCGGATTGACTTCGTAAACTAAGTTTTTCACTCCCGCCGGTATCTCGGTCTTTTTGGGAGGTGACTGAGAGTAGTGAAACCGCACTCACAAATAAGATGCCGCAGAAAGGCTTTCAAATTGTGCATGGATGTCACGTATCACCTCTTCTTAAAAATACATGAGTGCGCCTACTGCCAGCGCTGATGAGGCCGAGATGTTGGAGATACCGTTTCTGGTGGCCCATACCTCCATGTGCCCGGCAAATTCCCACTTGGAGCAGCAGAGTGGTAGGAGTTGGCTGGCCTTGATGAAGCCAGAGGAGACATTCCGCGCCAAAATATACATACATGAACACTCTGAAGCACACGTATTCGTACTTCATACCTTGCGCCTTAGGTACCCAGGTGTACGGATTATTCCTGTTGCTTCCGATCCATACGAGTATCCACCAGGCTTCCCTTATCAGCTTCGGAGCTCGCAGGCCGCAATCAGGAAAGGAGAGAGCAGTTCCCATGTGGGCCCACTATCCCGTCTAGCGCGAGGGGCACGATCAGGAACTCGAACATTGTCAATTACCAACAAGACTAAGAAGATTTTTCGAGGAGCGATGTCTCGCGGCTGCATTGCCTGACCTCCCTCAGAGACGGGGTGGCGCCGGGCACTGGGCGCTACAAGTGATCCCGAACCAGCTACCACTGCATACGACCTGTCGCGTGTTTTGCGTATCACATACATATATGTAAGGTATGTCAGGCATGTATAGTTATACGGAGGTACTCCGTCCTTTCCTCCGTATATCTACCGTAAAGTATCCTGGGGGAATCTACAGCCCTGAGGACCCCCAATTTGCTCCGGCAAATTCGTCCCACATTCCGAAGCGGCTAACAGCGAGCCTTCCCGGCTGCTGAGAGGGCACGGCAGCCGGGGGGGGAGCGACTTGGGACCGAGTCGGCTGCAGAAGAAGTCGGCCCTGTCCTGCACCACCTTCCAGGTTTATGACACAAGCCGTTTTTTTCTTTTTTTTTTTCTTTTTTTTTTTTTTTTGAGATAGGCAAGCATGCGTACGTTATGTAATAGTATACACTACGGCTGAGAGGAGAGAACCACAGCCTCAATGCGCCGAGAACTGTGAATTGCGCGGTTACCTTCAAACCTAGTCCATGCTGCCCTTCGCGATGTCAGCTGGGTGGCAGGACAACCCATACGCTCAGCCATCTATGAAGTTACACCGCATCCACGAGGCGCACTGTGGTGAAATTTCGATGGATCTAGAAGAGTGCCCACACACCAGGCAGACAAGCTGTTGTGTTGGACCAAGGCCTAACGAGCAGACGCTGCCGGTCTCGAGTGCCTGCATCGATAATGTGCCAGTTTGCTTGTGCATCCGCACAGCTTCGGTTTGCAGTATGCAAATCCAATCCATGCAATGCCGGTGTGCTGCGATATCTCCGTGCTCCTGTATCTTGGTTTGTTGTATTTAAGGGTTTATCATGGTCATCTGGCATGTTTCGAACCCTTCCGGGACGGGCGATAGCAAGGTGAAGGCATCTGGAGTTTCCAGTGGGAGCGAGTTCCGATGCCAAGCGAGCACCAAAGGGGGAAGCCCACCCCAACCGACGACAGAGCTGGCACTTGTCGGTCCAAAAAAAAAAAAAGGGGGGGGGGGTGGTTGAGGGCATAGAGCACCTGTCACAATTGTTCTGTTTGTCTGCGTTTCAGCAAGGTTGCCGATCAACAAGCTAAGTTTCAATCCAGCTACTTCCCGCAGACACAAATCGGGGTGTGTTTGACCAAAAACGACCACTTCCTGTGAAAACAGAAGGGTTGTGTGTCTCGGGCGCCTGCCCTTCCAACCGACCAGAGCTGGGGCTTGGCTCGCTTTCACCGCCTGCCCTACCTCCAATTCCAGACAGGACACCCGGTAGCCACTGCGTATGTACAGATTAGAGTGAATAACTACTTAGGTACCTTAGGTATTGTTCCTGCCTGGTAGGTATAGTACACTAGCTCAACCCACGCAGCACCGCGTTAGTTCCTTGAGGGGCACCTTCCCCGTTTTCCAGGCCCTCAAGAATAAAGCCCACAAAAACGCTTATTCCCAGCGACCGGAACTTACCAAGATATTCCGTGGATCTCGTTTGCGTCCCACGTACTCCCTACTCTGCATTTCATCCGAGCTCAAATCCTTGACTGTTGAAATCAAGCTCGACCGATCCAGACCCTGGCAACGGCCTGCCACAACCATATTCGAGTCGCCCACTCATACCAAGCACAGATCTACATACACACATCCATACGCAGGCAATAAGTTACATGCCTTGTACGCCTCGACTATCCTTGGTACCCTAGCAAAGCACCCACTCGATCCCGGCACAGGGACCTGGCTGCCGACGTTACCGACTTGCACCGACGGCTAGTTACCGACGAATCGCCTGCCCTTGTGCGGAGTGCAATCCGCATCCCGCTTTGCCGCCCACCCGCCCGACTCAGGTCCCGTCCGCCTCGCTTACTGCACACGGCATAGTCAACCCTGTACCGCCGAAACTCGCGTCCTGGAAGCTGCAAAACGGCCCGGACTTTCTACCACATCCAACCTCAGCGCTCTGCTGCATTCTCTTCGCCTTCGACTGACCACACCCGCACAAACTCACGAGCCCCGCCCGCATCTTTGCGCAATCCGACAGGCATTGCCAACCAACGTTTCGGCCGTCGTCACACTGGCTCGTCCGGATAGGCACATCTTGGCGGTCGGCTGCCGCCCACTCTCGTCCGGCTACCCGCGCATACGGATACCTGCACCGTCAGTGGCACTACGAGCTGTGCAAACGCCAGTCCTCCTCGTAGCCAACTTGCCGCATCGCCCCGTCCCGGCCATCCCCTTCATTGCCCTCCGACAATCGAGCTCTTGCTCCGTCCATCCACCGCACTGCTTGCTGCACTGCCCTAGACCCCGCTCCTGCGACTATTGTCACCCTCGCTCGCAGAGGCGGACGTTCTGAGCCTGCGTATTTGAGTTCGTTCTCTCGCGGGCCGCCCGACGACCCCGACCAAACGTCGAGTCTCGGCTCCTGCTTCCCGAGTCCGCATTGCTTCCGCCGAGCGGTCTTAAGCCGCCAGTCGCACTGTGTGTGGTGTGGCCGGGGAAGGCCTAGATCTCCGTTGTGTTTGCGCCAAGGGGGGTCCCGTTGCGAGACCCAACCGCCGTCACGATTGCTTCCCAGTTGCGTATCCAATCCATCATCTCCCCTCCCGAGCCGCCCGACGCCCACGCGGTCGTGGTAACGCCCTCCTTGGACCAGCAGAGCCCGACGCCAAAGAGGAAGTTCCACGACGCCTTTACCGCGCCGGCGCCCGATGCGCCCATCGATTCGGGAGAGCCGCCTGCGCCGCCGCACTCCTTCCTCCCCCAGCGCTTGCCCAACATTCGCCAGCCGCTGCCGCACAGCCCGCCACGCCCCGCCGCGGTCGGGGCGGTCCGCACCCAGGGCCACACCGCTACCATAGCCGCCGCTGCCGACGATGATCACAGGCCGCCCGCCCAGGCTCCAATGATGTCGGGCAGCCCCGGCAGCCCGGGCGCCATTGACAACAAGAAGGGCATCAAGCGGACGCCACTGCGATCCAGCATCGCCTGCCAACGCTGCCGCAAGTCCAAGATCAAGTGCAATAACACGGGCGGCGACCAGCCCTGCGAGACGTGCATTCGCAATGGCAAGGAGTGCACCTACCCCGAGGTGACGCCCGCCCCGCAGAAGCGGTCCGAGCCGTCCTCGGGCGTCAAGATGGAGCAGGGCTCGGAACGGAAACGTCTACGGCGTATCGAAGACATTGTCAAGATGGAAGGTGCCGTCCCGCCCACCGTGGTCGCCGAGGACGTCCTCTCGGCCCCCTATCTTACCGAGACCGTGTGGAACCAGCTGTTCGACATATATCGACTGCACTTTGCGACCGAGCTGCCCTTCCTCCACTTGGCCACCCTAAAGGAGAAGCTCGGAAACCGGTTCAGGGCGAAACCTGCCGACACCTCGCCCGAGATCAACCTCGTGCTCTTGGGCATCCTCACGCTA
The DNA here is from genome assembly GCF_042370625.1 of Thermothelomyces heterothallicus. Lineage (NCBI taxonomy): Eukaryota > Fungi > Ascomycota > Sordariomycetes > Sordariales > Chaetomiaceae > Thermothelomyces > Thermothelomyces heterothallicus. The sequence goes on along the minus strand of NW_027192574.1, from coordinate 96,579 downwards.
ACGGCACGGTTCCACAGCACCCTGGTCTCGTACGTCACGGCACCCCGGAACAGCCCAGCAGGGCCGGGCGCGCCCAAGCCTCGGCAAGGCGGCCCGGCCCAGGACGCATCGAGCGCGTCGGAGTACTACGCCGATGTCCTGACCAAGGCGCTCGGCGGCCTGAGGACGAGCATGACGGTAGCCTCGGTGGAGAGAGTGCAGGCCTTCCTGATGCTGGGGCTTTATGAATGGAGTCAGGCGCGGCCCAGAGTCGGAGGGATGGCGGCGTGGATGTACGTCGGCGTGGCAATCCGGATGGCGCAGGCCCTGGGGCTGGGCGACGGCGACAAGGAGCCGGGCAAGGTGTTCCGGTCCCGGCCCGTCAAGCCCGCCCAACAGACCATGACGCCGACCCAGCGGATAACGGCGAAAGAAATTAGGAGACGTACCATGTTCAGCTGTCTGATCTTGGATCGCTTGTTGGGCTGCGGCAAGGATCGCGTCTCCACCATTCGCTCCGAGGATTTGCAGATCCAGTTGCCGTGCGCCGAAGTCTCCTTCGACCTCTCGGATGACGTCTACACGGGCTTCCTGAAGCCGACGCCCGGGGTGGACCCCAACCGGCCCATTTCGGACAGCGTGCTCGGTCGCTTCGTCCGCCTCGTCGACCTCTGGGGCGAGATCTCCAAGTGGAGTTTCTCGGGCGGCCGCTTCACCGAGGACCACCCTCCATGGTCGCCCGAATCGAACTTCTTCCAGTTGCGTCGGAAGCTGGAGGCGTTCTACGGCGATCTCCCAGACCACTTCAAATGGTCAGACAGCAACTACTACAAACACGAAAACCACCAGGCCAGCAGCGTCTACGTTTCGCTCCACATGCTGGGTGCCGTGTGCAGGATCATGCTTCACCGTGAATACATCCCGTTCATTCCCATTCTCTGCTCCACGCCGGTCGGTCCGCTCGATGAGCCCACGTTCGCCCCGGGGCAGGAGCCGCAGGGCTTCTGGGAGGCCAGTGCCGAAGAGATCTTCCACGCTGCCAAGGACATTGTCGACCTCGCCGAGATTTGCCGCGACAAGCTGCCCATGTCATCCCTCGTGCTCTTCGCCATCTGGACGGCCGCTTTCGTCGGCATCTATGCCGTCCACTTCCCGCACATGGACACCAAGGGTCATATGCTGCCCAAGGAGGAGACCAACGGGCCGATCGACGTGACCAAGCATGGACCTACCGGGCTGACGTACAAGCTGCTGACGCACATGTCACTCTGGCTCAAGCTGGCTGAGACCTACGTTGGCTACTTCAACGAGATGGCCCGCTACTATGACACGGTCAAACAGGACTACGAGAGGTACGTTGGCAGCAACAACAAAAGTCGCAGGGGCGGCGGCGGGCTGGAGGAGTGGAAGGAGCGAGCTTTCAAGGTCGTCAACAACGGCGAGATCCTCGTCGTCGACGAGGGGAAGAGCACTTCTCGGGACAGCACGGTCGAGCCCGGCTCCTCAGTCGGCCCGGACGGCAGCAGCCACCCGACCGACCACGCCAAGACGCCCCGGTCGACCTCGATGTCTTTCACGCCGATCAACACGTCGCAGTCACACCAGGGCCAGTCCGACTCGGCTTCGGAAGCCGCGGCCGAGGCAGCCGCCTCCACGCTCTGGCGCATCCAGCAGCCCCACGGCCAGCAGCACAACAGTCACCACTCGTACCCGCACCCGCACCAGCACCAGCAACCTTCGCCCTGCCAGTCCTCGGGCGCCGTTCCGTCGCCTCAGATGGCACAGCACCCGCACCCGCACGCGAACGCGACGACGGTGACGAGTACGATTGCGGTGCCGAAGCTGCCGCCCTACGATGCCGGTGAAGTGGCAATGTACCTGGAACAGAACCAGTCGATGCCGTGGAACCTGGCGCCGGGTGGTGTCGACCAGTTTGCGCACGGTACCGAGGACCTGGACCACTTGGATCAGGGGAATCTGTTCTGGGGGAGCATGCCCGAGAGCTGGACAGGCTCTACTACGGCCGGGGTTGGGGTTGGGATGGGGGGAATGTTGCAAGGTTATTCGGGTTATTAGATGTGATGCGTAAAAAGGGAGGAAGTATGTCATATGCTTGCCGCCCTAGAGCGAGGGATCATTTCGTAACCTTGGTTGGCATTGAGATGTTGATCTTTTCGGATGGCGGTCTAGTCTGTTGATATGGGATGGAGGGGGGCTTTTTCTTCTCACGCTTTTATCTTCGGCAAGGTGCTCTTGGTGGGTGGGAGAGGCAGGGTGTTCTGGTGGGTGAAGATAGTCTTCTTTTCACTCGTTATCTGTTTTTTTGAAGTGATTTTCGCCTAGTGGCCCGCTCTGGTTATTTAGTATCTCGGAGGTGTGAATGTTGGAGTGCGAAAAGGGTGGCGTCCGTGATGTTTTGTGCTGAGACGGGGTTTTGATGGAGAGTGTGGGACAAAACAAACCCTCCTGCAAATGTGTGATGGCTATGGGAAAGTCCGAGAGAGATCGGCTTAGATCTGTCAGTGGTGGTGGTGGTGGTGCTGCTGCTGCTGCTGCCTTTCAAAGAGAAACATAATTTATTTTGTTGTTTGCAGCACCGGGTCTTTTGTCGTTCAGTTGGCTGTCCGGGACATATTCGCTGCTCATTCTGTTTGCTTGTCTCCTTGGTGTTCTGGACTGGGAACAGTGTATGGCGGCCGGTTGCTGAGACACTGCTTGGTCAGGAAGAGGAAGGGCTTTGGTGGTGGGAGAGAGAGGGAGTGCAAAAAGTGGTCCGCCCAATGGCTGGCTCGCTACTTTGTGAGCCGCCGGCGTGTCTGTTGCTGGCCGGCAAAGCCAGAGAAGGGAGAGCTGATAGGGTTAAGAAGACTTGATGTCCAGCATGATGGCCGAGTCGGTTGTTTTCTTTCATTTTGCGTCGGCTCCCCATTGCAAGAAAGTCAACTTTTGTTTCGAAGCGTGGATAACTCTGTTTTATTTTCCTCCTTCCTCCTTCTCTCTTACCTTCATGTCACATACAACCCATACCAATATCCCCCCCCCTTTTTTTTTTTCTCCCCACCACCCTCAAGGGCCAAATACCGACGAGAACGGAATCATCCCCTTGAACACCCTGCCTATTCCAGCATATCAAAACATGACGATTTCGATGCCTGGGGTTGTGAGGCTTCCCTTCGCCTTTCTCTCCCCGCCCTTTTTTTATCTTCGTCATCTCGAGGCAGCGAAAACGTCAGAGACGACGGTCGGGCCGGTGGATGATGACGAGGACGAGGACGAGGAGGACGAGGAGGAGGAAGACGACGACGACGATGTCCTGGTCAGCCGGGCCATGAAGAACTCCATGTCGCGGCGGACGAGGTCCGGAACGGCCCCATCGGCGGCGCTGCTCGACGACGACTGCGTGCTGCTGGACCGGCTGTGCTGGGCGTGATGGCCCTGCCCCGGGAGCATGCCGACTGCCTCGAAGGGTGATTGCTGGGCGGGCATGGCTTGTTATACTTCTTCTCTTCTTTTTTTTTTCTTACTTTTGCCTTTTTTTCCCCCTTTGCTTCGTTTGGTTGGCGGGTCGCGGGCTGTGTGGGTGTCAGTCAACTACTACTTGACGTTGGGGTAAGATGTACTGTGTAGCTTTTGAGCTGCTGATGACTTACCCTCGTCAATGCTTTAGAGAGTGATGACGGTGAAAGTGATATGCGATGGTTAGTATGATGCGAAAAAGAGAGAGAGCATCACGGGGGGCGCAAGTCCCAAGTCATCAAGTCAACCTATGGAAAAGAGGCACGGCAGGAAGGAGACAACACGGGGCTGGTGGCCGTCTCTTTGTTCTCTGTCTCTCTTTCCTTCTTTTTCTCTCTCTTGGTGCCATCGAGCGGTACTTATTCCCTTCTCCCTTCTCTCCCCTTCGACGATCGTCCCAGCCTACCCCTCCCCCCCCCCCCCTTTTCTTCCTTTTCCCCCCATCCTGGGCCAATACTGTTGACATAACAGAACTTGAGGCGTTGCAGGGGGGTCGCGTGGGTCGGGAACACGCCATTGGCCGCCTCCCGGGGCTCGGTTCCGGACCTCATGGGCTGCAGCCGTCTCTTGCAGGCGGCTCGGTGTCGCGAAACAGTTTGGATCCTGGGGGGCCAGGGAGCTGATCTGGAGCCGCCCAACCAACCCCACCCCCCCCCCCCCCCAAAAAAAAAAAAAAAAAAAGATGGGTTGCTCTCGTGACCCGACATACGGATTATACACATACATATGCATATACCCGCGGGGAGGAACCCTTGACCCTACACTGTAAGCAACAGGAGTATAATGCACCACAGAGGTCAGGTTCATCGGTTGCGAAAAATCATGCCAGCCATCGTGAGCCCCTTCCCCTTTTTCCTCCTCACCTTCGATTGGACCATACCCACATCTCCCCCATCTCTTTCCATCTTTACCCCCATCAGTGCCGAGACCTTGTCGGTCGCCAGCCACGCTGCATCTGGATGCATCCGGCGCCCACACGCGCGGGCGGCGGGCCGCGCGTGTGAACCCCTGTCGCCGCCACGCTTACCTACCAGTCCGAGGTTTGTTTGTCTGTCTGCCCCTCCTACTCCGTAGTACGCACGCTACTCGGGAGCAGGCGCTATCATCTCTCTGGCACGGGGCCGCGCCTGTGAGTAGCAATGTAAATTAGATTGTATTACCCCCCTTTGTATGGGCATAGAGAGAATGTTATCTGACACCAACAAACACCTGATCGGTTTAGCTTCCATCGTATCTGGGTATCCATCCACACAAGTCATTCACCCTTTTTCCCCTTCTTCGACCCATCATTACCGAGCACGTCACACTCACTTTTCAAAACAAATAGGCCACACCTGCTCCCTCTCACGCTCTCTTCTTCCACACTGCCCTTGTGGCTTCCCCCTCCCGACAGAAGTGTCGTAAGAGGAGGGTTGGGGGAGGGTTTTTTTGGAAGATCCAGAATCCAGAGATACACCCTTCTTTCCTTTTCCCTTGCGGATGCATGCCCATTTTTTTTCTTTCTTTCTTTAATAATAAATCTTCTCCTCCCAGACGGGCGGCCTTGTCTTCTCGCGGTCCCAGACCAGCCGGCCTTTCTCGTCCAGCTCGCAGCCCTCGTCCGTGATGGGGATGACGCGGCCGGAGTGGGCGACCTCCTGCCTGGAGACGCCGGCGGGGTCGCGGGGCACCCACAGCAGCGGCGGGGCGCTGGTGACCGAGGGCGGGTAGTACGCGTTGGCGGCGACCTCGTCCGGGTAGGAGTCCAGGTCGAGGCTGCGGGGGACCAGCCGGCGCAGGACGGCGTAGTCGGCGTAGACCCAGGGCTTGAGGAAGCGCGTGAACGGGTTGCCGGCGCCGGCGGCCTTGCGGGCCTCGCGGGCTTCCCGCACCCGGGCCTCGGTCGCGTCGAGGTCCTCGGCGGCGCGGTCCTCCTTGCTGCCGGCCTTGTTCTCGGCGGTGCTGGCCGCCGGCTCCGCGGACACGCTCTTCTCCGGGTGGAGCAGGCGGCCGGACTCCTCCTCCTCGGCCAGGAGGGTCAGCGGCAGGTTGTAGAGGAGCGGGTTGAGGGCCGAGTTGAGGGAGATGTGGAAGAGGACGGTGAAGACGAGGAAGGCGACCATGAGGACGAGCGGGCCCGGGGCGACGGACGCGCCGTAGAGGCCGATCATGCACAACTCGGCCAGGTACAGGCCGGTGAAGAGCTGCTTGATGGCCCGCGGGTAGATGAGCCCGCGCGTGTCGATCTGCGTGTCGGTGACGAACAGAACGTTGTAGCGCCAGGCAAAGTAGAAGAGGAACATGGCGACGGTGGCCCAGCCGAGCATCAACGGGGCGATGCACGAGTAGGTGATGGCTTACGAGATAAAAAGGTGTCAGCGAGGCTCGTCGCTGAAGCAACACTTCCCCCGTTGTTTCCAGGGAAGGGGAAGACGGGAAGAAAAAAAATAAAAAAATAAAAAAGCGAGGACTCACCGATAACCACGATATTGGTGTAGACGGGCATGGTGCTACCCCACGAGATGGCGCTCAGGGTGGACCATTTCTGGTAGAGGGTGCGCGGGGTGTTGGCCAAGAACTTGTACATCAGAGTGAAGATGAAGAAGCCGACGACCTGGGTCAGCACGCTGGTGGCGATGCTTAGGCCCTGGACGATGAAGTACGAGATATAGAAGTTGGAGGATTTGGGGAGGTTGCTGGCCAGGATGGTGGTGGCGCTTGCGGGGTTATCGACGATCTGCTTGGCGACGGCGGTGGCGGACGAGGCCAGGGTAGTGACCAGGAAGACCTGGATCACTTGGAAGGCGAAGTAGGCATTCTGGGTGAACAGCTCGACTCTGGAATCAGAAGGCTCTCCGGCCAGCTTGGCGCACACTTGTCGGGGTTCCTGTCAGCCGAGCTCATCCGTGCACAGAGGAGAAAGAGGAAAGGGAGAAAGAGAGAGAGAGAGAACATACAGCGCATCACGATGGGCACCAAGGACATCAGAACGGATAGCAAGACGGAGGGGAGCAGGCCGGTGACGACGCCCATGATGACAGGCGGGATCTTTCGCAGCCAGGTGAGGAAGGAGAGGCTCTCGAGGTAGGTGATGTTGCTGACGGCACCGACGAAGGCGACGGGGATGGCCCAGAAGAGGATCATGGCGGAGATGAAGGCGACGACGGCATAGCGGCGGATCACCTTCTGCCACCAGGGGATGGACAGCGACTTCCAGACGATCTCGCCGGGCCGGATGCCGATGTAGCCGGGGCTCATGTGCAGTCCCTGGTGGTGGGCGAGGATCTGGGCGGCGCGCTCGGCGTCCGATTGGGTGCGGAACTCGATGAAGACGCCGGGGACGTTCTTGTAGCCTCCGGCGCGGTACTTGGCCTGGGCGGCCTCGGCCTCGGGGATGAGGCGCTCGAGCTCGGCACGGCACCAGTTGATGGTGTCGACCTTCTTGCCGACCAGGCCCAGGGGCCCGAGGCGGTGGGTCGGGCGCTTCTTCTGGGGCACCCAGCGGGCGGCGATGCTGCCGGACTCGGCGTCCCCGACGATGGGGTCCATGTCGGGCTCCTCGGCAGAGGCGCCGTCCTTCTTCTTCTTCTTGATGGCGTCCTGGCGGGCCTTGTGGGCGAGCTTGATCAGCTTGACCTCGGCCTTCTCGAGGCGCATGGCGACCTTGTCGCGCTCCCCGACCAGCTTGTCGAGCTCCTTGGTGTCGGCGGTGATCCAGATGTTCTTGGCGGCGGGGCCAAAGACGTTGCGCAGGCGGGCCTCGCTCAGGTACGGCTCCGGGACGGAGGTGAAGAGGACGGTGCGGGACGAGATGCGGTTGGCGTAGAAGGGGCTCAACAGGAAGGCCTGGCGCAGGTTGATGTAGAAGATGCACTCGCGCGTGATCATGTACATGATGAAGCCGAAGTAGAGCCAGCCGACGAAAACGTGGGCGTAGTAGCGGTTGGAGCGGCTATTCCGGTCGACGTTGGCGTACGACAGGATGTCGAGCTGCTTCTGGCCGCCGCCGCCGGTGGCGTTGACGGGGAAGAGGATAGGCCAGGTGATGCAGCAGCCGACAAAGCAAAGGACGAGGGCCATGCGCAGGTAGCGGATGTAGAGGTAGGCATCGAGAGACTGGTGCTGGAGCGCGTAGACATCGGGGATCTTCCAGAAGCGGCTGACCCAGTTGAACAGGCCGCTGGGCAGGGGAGGCGAGCGTTCGCTACGAGGCAGTGTTAGCGTCGAGACGGAAACCGAGGAGAAAGGGGGGAGGAGGACGGGGACTCCTCCTCCTGGTCCTCCCGGTCCTCCTCCTGATGGCGACCTACCCTTCCCGCAGGCTGCCGAGGTAGGTTCTCGGGGCATAGTAGCGCCTCTGGCTCTTCCTGAGCACGAGGAAGATGGAAATGTAGACTGCCGAGACGAGTGCGACCGGGGCAAGGGTCGAGATCATGCCTGTATCGGGCCGTCAGCGCGGAGCTCTCTCGATTCCCCGACTCGGCTTCGAAGAAAACGAGGGGACGAGGGGGACGAGGGGGACGAGAGGGAAGTAGGGGGAGGGCCATCGGAAAATACTCACCCGACAGGGTGCTCGGGTTCGACTGGTCATTGCCGTTGCTGCTCATGTTGGCGGCGGTGCAGAATCACTCTCACTCTCCGGGCTCGAGCTGGTGGTTCGCTAAGGCGTTTGGGGTTGTTGTTGTGGTGGAGTTTCCGTCCCTATCCTATCCCCCTTCAAATTCGACTTAAACAATGCTATTGCTGCCACTGGCCCAACAGGCTCCCTGTTCCGGCTGAGCAAATCTTCCAGCTACGAATCCGTGTGAATGCGTGTGATGGCGGGGTAGTCTGCGTGAGGGCGTCGTCGTCAACAGGGCGTGACACGAAGACTTAGCACTGGGCTGGTCTTCGATTTTGGAGGGTTGGGCTCGCCCAAAAACACGCCCACACGCCCGGTTGTATGGCTATCAATTAAATCAGTTAAAAGTAGTGCAAGAGCTAGTGTGTGCTCGTAAGTGTAGTGTGGTGTATGGACGGAATGGCCCGTACCAAACAAACACAACGAGACCGGGGTTATCCTCGATGGCGTCGACCTACTAGTACACTAGGCGGGGTGAGAACTTGAGCAAAATTTAGGTTCTGACTGCACCAGCCGAGTCTGAGAAGATGGTCAATGGTCAATGGTCAATGGTCAATGGGCTGCATTGCCCCGATATACCGACCAGGGACTGGCATACGGTATCGCAGTCCCTACGACATACGCAATTGACCGCTTCATTTTCAGACACGGGCCCTGGCGTGCGCACCTTGGCTGAAACTCTTTGACGCGCGCACATCGATGGAGTTGGCGGCGCTCAATGACGCAAAGAGCTTGTCAGTGATGTGCGAGGAGATGGCAAGGAACGGGCGAGCGCTGTGGGGCAAAGCAAAATCTGGGCAGCTGAACACCAGGGTCACGGCTGAACAAGGGTCACGGCAATCGCGCGCGATGCAACCCTGGAAATCTCACGGGTGGGGGTGGCATATCACAGGCCCAGAAAGAGGCAAACAGGGGTCCACTGCCCCGATGGGGACATGCCAAGGGGGAACGGGCCCTGGTTCCTTTCCGCCTGTGCACAGAATCGCAAGTTAGCTTTACAAGTCACTGCAGTCACAGACTAGTGCAGTTCTGACGGAGCCATCGAACGCAAGGATTCCAAGGCGCTATTGCAGCCTCCATGCCTAATCCGGCATTTTGTGCTCTTGCCACCTCCGAGAGCCTTTGCTTGCTGCGTACGGCAGCACTCGCCGTCTGTCAAAAAACTTCGAGGAGCTGGAGGCGCGCAGCCTTGACGTATGAGAGGGGTAATCGGCACAGACCGCTCCGTTCTTTCCTCCAGGTTTTGAATTCCTCGCAATGATTCGAGATGACGTTCTTTCTGTGGATGAATTCGAGGTCTTTGCGTCAACCAACGAACGTGAGCTAGACGTGAAGGCAAGGGATAAAAGAAAGGGAAAAAAGGAAAGGAAAGAGAGAAGGGGGGAAAAGGTAAACAAGTGGCGAGGGAGGGAGAGGAAAGCGAAAACAACGACTGCTAACGTGAAAATAGAGTGAAGAAGCCATAATTTAAAGAGATATTAGGAAAGAAGGCCTGGCAAGCAAAGGAGAACTTGCACCCAAGGTATGTTTGCATGTACTGTACGGTACATAGTAAAAACGTGTTATAGTACAACTCAGAGAAGAGAGAGCGACAAATCTAGCATTGTCGTTCTCCTCTGCCCGCAACACCGGTTCCATCTCCCTTGGGCTGCGACTTGGCATTCCAGTCTTCGACAACAGGTCTGATGGACTGCCGCTTCCGTCGAACGCGGCTGTGGCCACGCCTTTGTCCCAAGTTTTTTTTTTTTTTTTTTTTAAAAAAAAAAATAATTATTCCGCAACAAAGAGCAAACAATGCAGCGGGACTGCTGGGGTGAATTCGGTTTATATGTACCCTGCGACAATGGACAGACCACTTCCCCCCAACGGTGTGAGAGGGAGCAGATAGCCCGTCTCTTCGGCGCGCAGGGAACACAGCGTCCCGCCGTCGAGTCAGTTACGCACGAGGCATACCCGTTCAGAAGCACATTGTGTTGAGTTGAGGCTGTTCGAGACTCTCAAGAGGAAGGACATGGCCAACCGAGACCGCAGAGGAGACCGCAGAGGAGAGCGCAGAGGAGAGCGCAGGGCGGTCCCCTCCCATCTCGCAGAGCACGAGGATGACGAGCACGCAGGGCAGAGGGGCTACGTCAAGGGCACCGACTATGCCCTCCCCTACTTCTCCCAGTGGTCGCGCCTCTACGAGTCCGAGTCCGAGATCCGCGACGGCCTGCTCCGCCACGTCAACTGCGGCTACCTCTCGACCCGCGGGGTGCCGCCGACCCTGCTGGCGCTCAAGCAGCACGCCCAGTCCCTCTGCGTGCTCATCCACGCGCTGAACCCGACCCTCGAGTCCGCCGAGATCGCCCCCGGCGGCGGCGGCGACGACGACGACGCCGACCCCCTGGCGCTCCGCTACAAGCTCAACGACGCCTTCGACTTCCTCGACGACCTGACCGTGCCCTACATCAACGACGACCCGGACCACCACAAGCCCCTCGCCGCGCTGGCCAACGAGGTCCGCGCCCGGGACGAAGCCCTCGGCACGACCGCGTACCACTGCCCCCTGGCCGAGACCCGACCGCGCGGGGAAGCCGGCGCCGGCGGCGACAAGCCGCGACCCTACGCCAACCACCACAACCTCGTCATGCACGCCAACGCCTGCCTCGAGCGCCTCGACCACGAGCTCGGCAGCACCGGCGGCCTGATGAGCCTGCTGCCCCCGGCGGACACCTCCTCCGGGCCGGACCCGGCCGCCGCCGCCCGCGACAGCCTGCTCGGCCAGTGGCTGCACTTCACCCAGTCGCTGGTCGGCCGCATGCACGAGCTGGAGCGCGCCTACGGCAGCGCCCTCGACGCCCTGGCCGGCGAGGCCGTCGTGCCCGCCGCCCTGGCCCTGTCCCAGTACCGGTCCCAGTACCAGTACCAGACCGGCGGAGGCCGCGAGCTGGTGTACCCGCAGGACCGCTGGGTGCTGGCCAACGCGGGCGACGACGCGTTCGAGCGCGTGCACGCGCTGCTCGACCGGCGCGAGGCGCTGGCCGCGGCGCGCGAGCGCGTCTGGCGGCGCAACGGCGTCATCGGTGACGCGCTGTGGCAACAACGGCCGCGGCGTGACGACGGGGAGGAGGACGACGACGACGAGGACGACGACGAGGAGGAGGAGGAGGATCGCGGCCATGCGAGGGGCATCGTCACCGTCGACATCCTCACGCGGTACTACCGGCTCCGCGGGGCCGGGGGCGCGGGGGCCCGGAGCACGGTGTTCGTGGTGCCCGCGTGGGAGCAGCACCCGGGGGTGGAGTACACGCGCGAGGCGGAGGCGCGGCCGACGGTGGTGGCGTGCGCGCAGGCGCGGTTCCCCGAGCGGGCGACCGAGCTGGAGCGCAGGTTCCGCGACCGCATCAACCGGGCGCGCGCCGTCGAGCGGGACAACCTCCGGCTGCGGAACCGGATGGACGAGCTCGAGGCCGAGGTCGCCGTGCTCAGCCGCCACAACGACATGCTGGCCAAGACCAGGGACGCCCTCATCCTGGCCGTCGGCGGTGGCGGCAGCAGCAGCGCGGGCGCGGACGTGGTGCGTGAACAGAGAGACAGGGCGGGCAGGGCCGCAAAGGAGGCGGCCGAGGCGACGAGGGAGAGGGATGCGGCACTCGAGCGGGAGAAATCGCTCCGGAAAGAGGTCGACAAGCTGAGAAAGGAGCTGGTTGCTCTCAGGGGGAGACGATAGTCTTGAGTCTCTTTGATGCTGGGGCATGATTGGCTCTATCTGAGACCATGTCTGCGTACAATCTCTCTCTCTTTTGTTTCTTTTTCTATCGTGGAGGAATCTTCCTGTCTCATCACACTCCCGGACTTGCATCATGTCTTCTCCGTCATTTCCTTTTGTTTTGTTGTTTCTTTTCTGACAAGAGTGGGCATTTCTACTAGAGTTGTTTCGGGCTTCGCCTCGATACTGGGTTTCGTTGCCCTTTTAGAGCACTCGGTTTTAGAGTACTCCGGCTAGTTTTCGGTATGACGTCGCGTACATTGTAGTGTCTCACCAAGACTCAATCTGAGAGCGCTTACTGTGCGGTATGATCGGAGCTCGGTGTTCCCCCTCTTCCCCCGCATCGAACGTTGCCATGGCAACTAGTTACCTAGTGCGCATCCCATCACACCCACCATCACGATCAAGCCGGTGATTCTGGACACGCGTGGCAAAAACTTGCAGATACTGTTAAAATCAGAACCAATGACAGGGCTCAAATCAAAATTGCTAGTTGACATGCTCTGCGGCCGCGCAAGCTCGCCGGTGAGGGACGGTGTCGGATGCGGGCCGGAGCCGGCTCCGTTTGTTGACATCCCTGAATGACCCCTCAGTTCGGACATCCCACTTTATCCTGCACTTCTTTGCCCTGCTGCCAACCGCGCCCTGCCTCGTTTTTGCCCACTGAATCTGGTACCAGATCATCTCGCATCTGCCGATTCATTATTATGACACTCTGATAGCATCGTTGATACTACCAAACTGCGTTGTCTTCTCGCCCTTCTTCTTGTCTGTGTCTTTCCGGACAGGGGACGCGGCCTTGTGGTGCCTACCCCGGGTTTCCGTTTTTTTTTTTACTCCACCCTGTCGCGGAGTTGCAGGAATACGAGAGACGGGTGATCTCGTCCAACGAGACGCCGTATCGTCATTCCAAGCGCATACACCACCCTATTAGTGAACGGCCATTCGAGGGAAACAGCAATGCGGAGCTAGGCGAGGTAATCACGACCGCGGCCTAGTGTATCACCGACCAACCAGCATTGTGATGCTTCGTCCCATCTTCTCCGGGCCGGCAATGTCCGGGCCGAAGGGTGACGCTGCTCTCCGTTCCGGAGCCGCCCTCCGTCAAGTCGGCGCGAGGAGCCTTGCTGGCACCCGGCGCTGTCCCGGGGTCCGGCGCCAGCGAGCACGTACGGCCAGCATGCTTGTCACGGCAGTGTTGGGTCTTGCAGCGCGGGCATCTGCCGAGCCGGTGCTGCCGTACACCCCAACCACGATATTGCTGGCCCCCGACGGTGCCGCGGGCAGTGGCGCCGCCTACATCTTCGCCCCGAGCGGCGACGACCGAGATGCGGTCGACTTCCTGGCCCTCAACGTCTCCAGCCTGCGCGCCTCCGCCGTCGAGCCAACGAAACTCACTTCCGACCTTCCCTTTCTCTCCAAAGACGCCGCCGCTTGCGCCACCTTCGCGCCGACCATCCTCCGCAACGGTACCATCGTCGTCCTCGCGGGCGACTGCTCCTCCGCCGCAGCCTCCACCCTCTGGAGCTACACCCCGGGACAGCCCGATGCAAGATGGACACAGCACCCCGTCGTGCCGTCTGCCTCGTGGGACAATGCCCAGGCGGGACCCTACCACCTCGGCGGACTCATCAACTTCTCCCTTCAGCTCAGCCCCGTTCTCTCCGAGCCGAGCCTCTACTTCTACGGCGGCATGTGCCCTCGGAAGTCCTCCTCCTCCTCCGCCGCCGACACGTGGCAGTCCAACGCTGCCTATTCCAACCGCATGCTCCGCCTGACCCCGCCTAGCCCACCGCCCTCCTCCTCCTCCTCCTCCTACACGCTGGAGTACGCTTCTGCTGGGGGGCAACAACAGCCTCCCGTGGCCGAGGCGGGCTTCACCTGGACCGAGCTCGCGCCGTCGCTATCCAACCGCACCATCACCACCACCACCACCACCACCACCACCACCACTCCCGAGGGTGGCGGCAAGGACGGGGCCGGAACGGAACAGGTGACGACGAGCATCATCATCACCCAGCAGACGAGCCACGTGCTGCTGGGGGGCCACACGCAGGGCGCCTTCGTCAACATGAGCACCGCCGCCGTCTGGTCGCTGCCCGAGGAGACGTGGACCTTTGTCTCGATCGCCCCGCCCCCGGCTGCTGCTGCTTCTTCTTCGTCGTCGTCGTCATCCTCTTCTTCTTCTTCTTCTTCTTCTTCTGCTGACGATGCCGCCGCCGCCGCCGACGACGCCGACGACGACAACGGGAGGGCGGATCTCGCGCGGCAGCGGGAGCGACAAGAAGAGGAAGAGAACAACAAGAAGAAGAAGATGACGAAAGCGAAAAGGAGACTACGGCGGGAGGCGGCTGCCGCGCCGGGGATGGTGGTGGACAGTCGGTCCGGGCACACGACCGTGCTGAGCGAGGACGGGAGCAGGCTGGTGGTGTACGGCGGCTGGGTCGGGGACGTGAGCCAGGCGGCCGAGCCGCAGCTGGCCGTGGTGAGGCTCGGCGTCGGGCTCGGCGACTGGGAGTGGGAGGTCCCCGCCGACCAGGGGAGCGCCCCGTCGTCCTCCGGAGGTCGACGGGGCGTGTACGGGCACGGCGCGGTCGTGCTGCCGGGGAACGTCATGATGGTATATGGGGGGTACGAGACCTCCGAGGGCGGCAAGATCAGGAAGAGAAGAACGGGCGGGAGCATGTTCTACAACATCACGAGCGGGAGCTGGTCCGATGTGTATGTCAGTCCGCTCGTTCAAGGAAATAGCGGAAAGAGTGGTGGTGGTGGTGGTGGTGGTGGTGGTGGCGGCGGCGGCGGCAGCACCCACGGCGGCGACGCGGGCGGCGACAGCGGTCTTGGCGGACCGGCCGGGAACGGGAACAGCTCTGGCGACTCGACAAGAGCGAAGCGGATCGGTCTTGGAGTCGGCCTCGGAGTGGGCTTGCTCGTCCTCGGCATCCTGGCGTGTGTCGGCGTGCGCTGGTTCCGCCGGAGACGGCAGCGCCGGAGATCCCGCGATGAGACGCTCCGGGCTCTCTCGCAGGGAGTGAACGGCCCGCTGGCCCGCGGGGTCGGGGAGGACGACGGCGAGATGCTCGAGCGAGACCACGGTCTGGGCATGTCCTTCCCCTGGACCGCCGCGACGGCACGGGACTGGTACATGGGCGGGGACGACCCCTACATGCAGGGCCGGCGCTCGCTGGGGTACGAGAGCCTCCGGGGAGGATCCCGGCCTTCTTCATCTTTCTCCTCCCTGTACATGCCGCCACCCCCTTCGGCGTCCACTTTCAGCCACCGGCCCAAGGCGGCCAAGGGCCTCCACCACCAACCGAGCAGCTCGTACGACTTCACCCCGCTCACCCGCGGCCCCAACCGCATCGAGCCCATCTACGAAGCCGACGAGGACTCGGAAGGCGACCTCGGCAAGAGCTACCCGCTCGGCCCGGACAAAGAGGAGCGCGTCGGCAACGACACCGACCACGACGACGACCCCTTCCTCACTCCTACCCTCAGCACCCCGACCGGCGGAGCTTTCCCGAGGCCGCATACCGCCAACTCGAGCCCGCGCAACTCCGGCTCCCCTACCCCTCCCGCCGCGCGACGAAAACAACAGCAACAGCCAGCGGAAGGAACAAAATTAGCAGCAGCAGCAGCAGCAGCAGCAGGAGGAGGAGGAGGAGGAGGAGGCCAAAAGCAGCACCCGGACGTGCAAGGCTGGGTGCACGAGGTCGAGAACCTCGCCGCGGGGCCCTCTCTTCCCGACTCGCCTACCTCTTCTTCCCAGCCCAAGTCTCCTCCTCCCACATCTACCGTGGCGACGGTTATAAGCCGCGTCTCCTCGCTCCGGCGCGGCGCGTCGGCCAGATCGAGCCGCCAGCCCGATTCCCCGTCGTCGCCACCCTCGGCGGCGGCGGCGTCATCATCGTCCGGAGCGACCGACGACGGGCGGACGGGGAGCAACCTGTCGGAGCGCAGCGCCTTCAGCTTCGTCCCCGGTAGCGGCGGCGGAGGCGGCCGAGCCTCGGCGGGCGCGGAAGACCGGGTCCTTTTGTCGCGGCTGCGCACGACGCTCGCCGCCGCTGGTGCGACGGGCGGTGGTGGTGGTGTCGGCGGCGGCGGCGGGGATGGCCGGCTGGGGAGCAGCGGCAGCAGCTCCGGCGGCTCCTCCGGTCGCAGCTACAATACGGCCCGGTCGAGCTTTGCGGTTCTCCAGGCCGAGGGGCCCCGGCTGCTCCTGGGGCGGCGCGGAGAGGAAGGGGGAGAGAAGAGAAGGGAGGAGGAGGAGGGGGAGGAAGAGGAAGAGGAGGAAGAGGAGCAGCAGCAGCAGCAGGAGGGAGAGACGGACGGCGACTACGTCTACGTGCCGGGCAGTCCGAGCAAGAGCAAGGCAAGGAGGAGCTGGTTCGGGAGCCTGAGGAGGGTGTTTAGCGGCGGCACGCCCGAGTCCGGGAGCCACGCGAGCGGGGGCAGCCTCAGGGGCGACAGTCCCACGCGAGAGGGGCTCCTCTCCGGGGAGAAAGGGGCGAGCAGCTCCGACTACGGCGGCCGACTGTACGGCGGCGCCGGGCTGCAGAGGCGAAGACATGGGAGGGAGGCGTGGCTGGGAGGAGGAGATGGGGACGGGGACGACGAGGAGTGGGAGAGGGATCTGGAGAGGGCGGCCGAGCAGCGGACGGTTCAGATCATGTTCACCGTGCCCAGGGAGCCGCTGCGGGTGGTCAACGCCGAGGTGGAGAGGGAGGAGAGCGTGCTGATTGTCGACCCCGAGGAGGAGGAGAAGAAGAAGAAGAAGAAGAAGGATGGCAATGACGACGACAAGACCAACAAGAAGGCACCGGCGGCGCCAGGAGACGGGCCCCCGTCCCGGAAGGAGACGCCGCAACCCAGCGCGATCCCGGATCCTCCCCCTCCTCGGCTGGCTCCCGCTGACACCCGGACGGAGCAGGATGACAGGGCCGCGAACAGACCATCGACTGCTACGTCGGAGCCGCCACCGGTTGGCGTCTCTCCGTCCCCGTCGCTGCGGGCAGCGTCGATCGGCAGCACCACGCTGCACACGGCCGAGGCCGTGAGGCTGGAGCGGCCGCGGACTCGGGTCCTGGAGATGGTCGAGAGCTTCGAGAGCAGAAGCCGGGAGGGGAGCCGGGAGCCGAGTCTCGCGGGAAGCCCGGTGAGAAGATCATAACCACATTCGCT
Organism: Thermothelomyces heterothallicus; assembly: GCF_042370625.1. Classification (NCBI taxonomy): domain Eukaryota; kingdom Fungi; phylum Ascomycota; class Sordariomycetes; order Sordariales; family Chaetomiaceae; genus Thermothelomyces; species Thermothelomyces heterothallicus. Next base: position 79,555 of record NW_027192574.1, on the reverse strand, counting down.
TCCTACCCCCAAGAAGTGTCCAGGGCGTTCACGTTCAGGGAGCGGCGTGCTATGGAACTCGGTTCGGCATGCTGCGAGTGTTTTTCCTTTTTGTTGTTCTTCTTCTCTTTGTTGTTCTTGATGATGACGATGATTATGAGTTTATGGATCATGATCTGGTTCGTGGATCCGCATACGGGGGAGGAAGTTGCATTAGGCGGATGAGACTTGTGGCATACTCACACGCCTTCCGCGTTCTCGCGTCTGGATCGACGGTATCGCTGTTTCGTGATTGTGTAGCTAGGCTCTCGGTGTCCAGGTTTGCAAAGTGTATTTCGTTGTACTCCCTTGCTTTCCCTTCCCAGAGCAGTGTTATCTGTCTGGTGTATCGTGGATTCACCCTGCGTGTTGTCTCGTTCCTGCATGGTAAAAGTCGGGCATGGACGTGCCGCGTCCCGACGTCGACGCGATCTCCATTGCGTTTCCTCAAAGCTCAAAGTTCAATTTCCTGTCATCAAGCTACCCACGCCGAAACGCTGCCCGTTGCTCTGTGAGGTTCGTCCCCGACGTCCGCAACGGCGATCCTCATCTCTCATAGTATATAGATTGATGAGACGCGCCTCCACGAGATACGCGGCGGACACTACACTGACCAGATCAGCAGTAGCGCCTAGGGCTGATCTGTCTGCCTCTCAGCTGGGCCGACTTAGTGTACTGTATGTAGTTACAGTACGTACGTACGTATGTAGCGTATCCGTACACGCAGTTAAACGTGCCTACACTTGTGTTTCGACTGGGCGTCGATGCTGCTGTTGTTGTTCGCTTCCGGCCTCCCCCAACTTCTCAGCCAGGGCAGCTGAATCCTCGCAACCCCAGTCGATCTGCCAAGGTAAGGAAGGGTCTGCCTTGCGGGACACGCCAAGGCGTGTGACCGCCATGACGCCAGACGGGGCAGATGAAGCCGCGAACCACAGCGCGGCAAAGGTGAGAGAGAGCAACATGAGAGATGCGCGGGTTCTTATTGGCTCTGGCAAGATCATGAGCTGACGCTAGTTAGTGTGTGCCAGTGCGTGACGCTCACACTAATCCGTACTGCGTTGCGATTGTGGTATACTACAGTATTTTGCATACTGCGTACGGAATAGGTTCCACTCGTTAGCGTCCAGATTTAACGTTACCGAGTGGTTGAGCCGCTCGCGTGGGCTGAGCTGAACGCTGGTGTTTCTCAAACGGGTTGGAGGCGTGCCCCGTCCGGACGTAGTACGGATTACATACAGGAGGTGAGACGTTGCTGGTCTCGTCGACGAACCAGCTGACCGGAAAGTAGCGGTGGCATGCTTGTAGTTATGGAACTACTGTACTTGGTAGGAAGGCTGTTTTGCTGCGCCTGAACACGCTTTCGGCGAGCACGGCAAAACGTCGTGCCCTAGGATGGAGAGCGAAGCGTCGATCCTCATTCTCTAGTGTAATCCGTATACTTGTAGTTATTTGGTAGTGTAATCCGCGATGCTTATCATGGCAGCAAGCGGACCCGTGGTGGGTGCTGGTCGGTGTGGAGGGTGGAGCGGTAGTTAGTGTAGTGTAGGCCGGCGGATCACCTGTGGGCTTGGGATCTTGCCGAGGACCTTGTGGGCTGATTATTGCTGCACAGATCTCGGCGCCCGTATCTGCGTCGGTTGAACCGAATCATCCCACGCCCCTTCCCCCGATCACCCCCGCGCTCTCTGCCGCCATCAAGATACGGCTTGGCACGGTCTTCAGTGTCTTGCCAAGCTCCGGGGACAGAGACAGCGCCTCTCGGTGACACCCGTTGTTTCCAGCGAAGCCAAGATTCGAGCTCTTTGTCCTCTGCCCAACCCGGGTAGCAATCCGGCTCGAACGAGAGACAACAGGGGGCGCTGATGCTGGATCTTGAAACTGTGGCTGGCCGTTGCTCCTGCCACATTGTCTGCGCGCAACCTCACCGTCGCTGTGGTAGTAGGTTCCCCGTCTTTACAACTCGTATCATGCTAGGGGAGCATCGCCTCCGCCGTCTCGGGATACGGCAGTCCCCTTGGCCCCTCCTCTTCCTGCAGGCGCCCCCTCCAACTTCACTCCAACTTCCAGATACGGCTGCACGTGCGATTGAAAAAATCGCTTGGGTGCTGCTCACGAAATGCCGGGATACGAAGGCGGCATTGTCTTGGAAGAGACCAGCAGCCAGTGCCGGTGAAAGTGTGTGCGCGCTTTGATTGAGAGGTGCAAATCCTCTGGAATTTGCCCAGAGAGACTTCCTTTATGCGAACAGGGTCCCATGATATCTGCCGGATTAGCTAGGGCAATTTGCGTAGTTAAAGTCCAGAGGTGTTGAGGTGTTCGCCAAGGTGACGCAAAATCCGACTACTTTTTTTGCTAGTGTGCGAAATAACACACTGCACTAGCGACGCTGAAATACGATGCGCAGGGATATGTCCAGGTCAGCCTTGGGAGATCCATTCCTCACATCTCTTTGTTCAGGCCATTCGTTGCCCGGAATTGCGCCGAGCATGCCAGCCACTCGGTTTTCGCGGACAGAGAGTAGTACGGAGGAGGTACGAACCTTGCATGGTACGTATTCGTAGCGAAGACCATCTCGTCAGACAAGGGACAAGGAAATCAAAAGAAAAGAAGGGAATTCGGAGGTTGAATCTGGCAATAGCCTCTTTTTTTTGGACTGTCGAATGAATGAGCGAATAAATGAATCAAAGAAGTAGACAGGATGCCTTGTCGACTCTTTCGAGAAGATCGGAGAGTGCCAAAAAGGTGAAATGTGGAGGTGGTGACGCCATTCATTCGGTGGTGTTACCTCGCAGGCCCCGCTTGGGATTTCCGGGCTCCACTGTTTCCGCTTCCCGCAATATGTGTTTTGTGCTTTCGAGTAACAATCGACAGGTGAAAACACCGTGTTTTGCGTAATGCGGAGAAGAAATGCAAGATGCCAATAATCTATTGACCTGCTCCATGATCGAACATTGGCTGTTTGGGTTTGGATTAGTGGAGGCGTTAACCGCTGACAAGGGGCCGCGGCGGTACACGGCGCGAAAAAAGGGGACTAGGAAATCCTGGAATGCGGTAACTAGTTATGTACGTACATACGTACGGGGAGCGCAGCGCAGACGACCCGCCGCTCTTCCTTCGCCCGAATCGTGAAGCGTCCTCAGTTACCGTATCGCTGTCCCCACCCGTCTGTGTTGGTTGCAGGTGTGCACTTGCTGCAACTTGTTTTGCAGGGGCCCGCTGTGGGTTCTAATCCGTACACAGTGTTCCGTTGATTCTTTTCTGTTGCCCTCTGCAAAACTGTCCCGCTTTCCTGTGCAAACCGTCTCCCTTGCGCTCTCTCGTCAACCTTTCCACACTTTGCCCTGCCAACGGTGCACAGCAATTTTCGGTCCAAGGGTCGGAGGGTAGTCCTGTCGCTCCCTTATTCCTCTCCCAATTTGGCAGGGCTTGCTCAGGCCTGACCTTCCCACCGGCCGTCGAGTTTGACGACGGAAGCGTTCAGACCCCGTCATTCCAGGCAGACAACCTACGGATCGCTCGACCGTTTTCTCGATCTCCGGAATGGCCGCTTAAGGTTCTGTCACGAAACGACTACCACGGGCTGGCGACGCACAATCTTTTTACGTAGCACGTCTTGAGGTCAAATCCGAACGACCCAGATCCAATTCAACCGGCACTCTTACTCCGTCGAAGACCGTGCCAGCGAGGTGGAAACACTGGCCAAGCAGCAGCAGCAGCAGCAGCAACACCGCGACATATTACATTGAATTGCCCGCCATGGGATCGCAACACTTCGCCCCGAGATGGGCAAGCTTCGGCATTGCTGCGCTGCTCTGCAGCATGAGCCGGGCACAGCAGCAGGCAGATGGACCTTCGGTTCCTCAGGTCTATTGCGCTACCGTCAACACCGCCGATATGGATCCTCGTGAGCTCAGCTCTGTCGCTTTCTGCCGCCGGTTTCCCATGCTGACCGCTCCTTGTCTCGCAGTCTTTTCCAACTGGCAGAGCGATGGACGCTGCTACGGTAACTGCACCGACCTCAATTACGCCCTCGCTATTGTCCAGAACAAGAACTGCTGGTGCTCGAACCTGGTCCCCAACAAGGCCGACCGAAAGCCTCTCAGTGACTGCCAAAATCCCTGCCCGGGCTATCCAAGTGATTACTGTGGCGGCGATGGGGTCTTTGGCTACATGTACGCCGGCGGCAGCACGCCAACGGGAACAGCAGCTCCCGGCGGGTCTGCCACGGGAGAGCCGTCCTCTAGCACCGTGAGTACTCTTCCCTTTCCCTACCAGCTGACATGTGCGGCCCCCCCTCGAAATATGCCCGTTTGTCTCTCGATCCTGCGTGCTGTCGCCATTCCCGTCATTCCCCTGTGGTGTCTGGGCCTGTCGGAAACCCGTAATGGCTCCCAGGTCGTCGTGAGTATAGTATAGCTGAGACTGGGTGCAGAGCAGCACGGTCCAGCGCACGGTATCCGTAACATCGTCGGAGTCGACTTCGTCGTCTGGCGTTTCATCATCATCATCATCATCATCATCATCATCATCATCATCTCCATCTTCAACTTCCTCTTCTGATTCCTCCACTGTATGCATTGCGTCCCCTCACGGGCTGGGCTGGGCACGACTTCTTTTTTTTTTTTTTTTTTTTTTTGACGCTGTCAAGGTTTTGGGTGCATACTAACCCTCAAGCTAGACCGGCGCCACCACATCGGGCTCACCATCTGTGACAACCATCACCGTTGGCGGAACCATCCGAACGGTGACCGCCCCTACCGTGCCCACCGCTACCGATGGCACGTCCATAGGCGACGATAATGGCTCCGGCCTCAAAGGAGGCGCCGTCGCCGGTATCGTCGTCGGCGTCGTCGGCGGGTTACTCGTGCTGGCCGCCTTTCTATGGTTCTGCTTTGTGAAGCGGAGGAAAGACCGCGAGGCGGCCGACCTCGGATTGCAAGCTGGGGTCGGCGGGTCCCCCGGCAGGATGGCGACGCCCAAGTCAGGCGAGATGACCGAGAGCCGGTACGGCAGCACGCCCGGCGGGGCAGCCGCGGGCGCCTGGGACTCCCAGAACAAGCGACGCAGCCACCTCATGCCTGTCGACCCCAGGCTCGACCCGTTCGCGACCGGCCTCTATTCCAGCGATCAGAATAGGAGCCGCGAGAGCCTCACTTCGCTGCAGGACAACCAGGACTATTCGAGACGCGTGCATCAGGCACCGAGGGTTTTGAGAGCCACAAATCCGGATCCAGAAGAGGATTAATTCAGCCACCTTTTTTTTTCTTCTTCTTTCGGTTCTCAAGTCAAGTTGGATCCAGTGCTTCAGGAACATAGGCGGGCTCCCGCTTTCCGAACATGCATTTTGCCTGCATCATGCGAGGTTGTTTTGTTCTTTTTTTTTTTTCTTTTTTTGCATTTGCATTTCAAGATACCACGGCGTTCAGAGGGATAGTCATGGGAAGCAGGTTTTCTTACGTACGGGATCATTACAGGGGCTGGCTTGGTCAGCGTACCACGTCCTGGGATCGAGGAGGTAAAACGTCATGCTTAGATTGGTGTGGCGGTCTCGGATCAGTTCAGTTCGGGCAGTATTTGGATGGGAAGAGGGTGGATTGGGCTCTAGAAGAGATGCTATATCGGCCGTGTATCTCTCCAAAACGAGAGCAGAAAGGAGCATGCCGGTCGATGTCATGATCATAGGTATGATGCTTCATGGCACTTCAAGACCGCGTCTGTTCCCAAACTTTGGGGTTGGATTTTGGACGCATCTAGGGATATCACAGCAAAAGTCAAATCAATCGGTTACACCGGCAACGTTAGTGATACCCTGGAGCGCCTTGGGCCGCGTAACCCATTCGGATGCTCTCATCCTTCGACACCACCCCCCTGAGCTGAACCACACGCCATTGCACCCGCCTAACTCGTCTTCGCTAAACCCACTATTACCGTTCCAGTTGTTCTGGATCAAATCCGTCTCTGTATCAAGAGAGCCGTGCCGCATCCGTTTGATCTGTTGGCCGCCGCTTAAAAAAGGCTTTTTAGTTTCGGCCGCAGAGCCGCGCCGCCTGCGTGGTGGGGGGTGGAAGCGGCGGCGCACAAAAGATCTAGCTTATTGGAGCGTTTCCGTTCGCACGGCGACCTGACTGTTCCATACATACATCCGCACACCAGCTTATCCTGGTGTCGGGCCGGGTCTGATGGAGCTCACTACTGATCCCACTAGAGAGAACTGCGTCTAAGCTCTGGACTGGTTGAGAGAGGAGATTCCAGTCGAGTCGAGTCGAGACAGTTTCAGGTCACTAACTTCAATGATATTCAGGGGTGGTAGCTCGAATATGTCCCCCCCCCCCGGATCAGTCTAGATCCCTGGAGCTGTTTGGGGTCGCGTATGAACGACCGAGCCGGACACATGCTGCGTACGGCATTTGCAGTCTCTGCTGTCAAAGAAAAGAGAGTGGTTTTGAATGGACAGAACCCATGGCGTAGAAGGGAACTTCGATCTTGTCTCCTGACAAAAGTGCAGAGCTGTCTGGATGCAGACATATCCCGTACGCAGCCAGGGTTGCGCGGCGACCAGAGAAGAGCAAGAACCACAGAAATAGAAAACGACCACAACCGCCCGGCGCCTTCATGATACCTGTGTCGATAATAGCACTGCGAACCAATGACACCCTGAAAACATTGAGAAGGGAAGAGAAGGGAGGGGAAGGGGGGTGGGTGGTTGAGGGCCACGACACGGTCATGATGAATAAATATCGTGGCAATACAAGAGACAATGCCCTTGTTAATAATGACTACGAACTGCCGGGCAAAAGTCAACAGTAAGACAGGCTCCTTCTGCCTGGTTGAACATCCAGAACGCGCAAAGGCAATGATACATAATGTGTGCTTCAGACCCTCAAAAAAGAAAACAACTTGGGAACGCCCCGGGTCAAATGCAGGACTTTTTTCCCCCAACTCGCAAGCGCCATGAAACAGGAGGTATAATAAACACAACACATTTTTACAGCACCGTCCCAGAACCTGTATGCTCGCTCCATACTCCTTCTTCAAGCCCTGCTTTGTAGTGTCTAGTAATATGCGGCAGAATAGAGAATACACGAGTTGGTTACATCTTCCGGGGGATGGAAGCCGGGTTGTTTCCCATCGCACAGTGGGCACGACATGTGCGTGCTCTCGAGGTATAAGGTATCCTGCTTGAAAAAAAAACGACTTTCAAACGCCGAGGTTAAGGCGACCGTGATGAACTGCGAGATCTGGAGAATGTAGGAGAGAGGACGTGGTGTGATCACCAACAGTCGACGAGGGTTTGTCAACCGTCCAAATGCTCGCATGTATCGGACGGAGGTGGAAGAATTTGCGTTGACACATTATGTACCTCGGGCTCGTGAGCCGAACGTTTGTTTGTTGTTTAGCCTGGCCCACTCACAGACGGCGCTCGGAAGAAGCGGAAGATTTCTAGAAGAAATGATAAAATGCCTCTTGTCGAAATAGTGATCCCGCCGAACAAGTCTAGGAAATCGTCTCGGCCGCCGTGTTCCCAACCTTCGATGGAGCCGACGGGCGGAAGAAAAAAGCAACTTGTGTCCGTATCCGTATCCTCCACCTTGATATGTTATGCTTCGCAATCTCGTATCCGTGGGCATTCTTGTTCCCCCCCGTTTATGTTTTATGATAATCATCCCACTGCTGACTTCGGCATGTCTTCATCCCCAGTGTAGCGATTACCTTCCCTCGGCATGGATCGGACAGGCAACGGTCAGACCTAACGCCGTTGTCTCTTGTCCTGATGGCTCCCGTTCCCCACTTCTACACCCTCACTCCTGCGCTTCCGCGCCCTATCATCCCCTCCCCGGGGATCGCCACGCTCGTCCCCAGGTCTTGACGACCGCGAGTCTCTCGGGGGCCCGTTAGTCCGCGAAGACCCACCCCGTCCATAATCGTCGCCCCCTCTTCCCCCTTCTCCCCTTCCACCACCACCGGAGCCTCCATCGCTCCTCAGGCCAGGTTCGCCGCGGTGGCTACGATGACTGCTCGACTCGCGCGGCGGGGCGAGATCCCTCCCACCGCCAGGGATCGGTTCTCGGCCACCGCCCATGGACTCGCGCATCGAACGTCGCGAATCTCTGTCGTCGCGGCTGCTGCTGCTAGGCACATTGGATGACCTCCTGTCCCTGTACTCGCGAGGATCTTTGGCTTCCCGCTCCCGATCGGGGGTGCGATCCCGGCTGCTGCGCCCAGATGGGCGGGAGCTGCGTTCCGACCGGTGGTGCTCACGACGGCTGCGGTCATGTTCGCTTCGGCTGGAGCCATAATCGTCACCGTTTGCGGGCCCCCGGCTGCTGCTGGTCTCACGGCCACCGCGGGAATCGCTAACGACCTGGATCGGCTCGGGACCGCCGCGCGGGGGGCGGTCGCTAGGCTCCCGACGAGACGAGTCTCGGAAGGACTCGGCCGGGCGTTCGTGAACCGGCGTGCTGACGGGCGACGCGCCGACCAAGATTTGGGCATCCGAGCCCGCCAGGTTGGGTCGTGATCGAGATGTTCGCGGGCCCGAGCCTCGAGCATTGTCAGCAGAGGCCTTGTCGAGGGTATTTTGTATGCCACGGAGCTGTCTTCCACCTGGTCTCATCCGGTCGTTGGCAGCGGCAGGACCGGTGGGTGTTGACGAGAAATCGGCGCTGGGGCCTGACGGCGCAGGTCGCGATCCGGAACCGGGAGTAGACATTGGCGGTCGGTCAGGCGTGTGTATCGGAGCGCGGGAGTGCATAGCAGGTCCCGGTGGCTGAGTGGCAATCTGGTTTAGACGGTCCGGATGAATGCCGGACGGCCCCGGTGGCCCGGAAGCTGCAGGAGGAGGAGGAGGAGGAGGAGGCAGCGGCGGGGGCGGGGCAGACGATGCTTGGCTGATCTGGCGCATCCTGTCTGGGTGCACTCCCACCGTGGGAGGCGTGGTTGATGTCGGAGAGCCGATGCCGCTGCCGTTATCGTATGGTCCTCGACGAGGGCGAGATGCCGATGGACCTGTCGGTGGATGACGTTCCGGAGTCGGCGGACGGATGGGCTCAAGCGGCGGAAACCTATTGTCGGGACGCATCGGAGGGCCGTTGACCGGGGGGGGTCGGGCCACGCTTCGGCCACCCCGGCCCCGGGGGCCTGAGGGCGGTCCCGGGGGCATGTCGACGACGGACTGGATAGGGTTCAACCGGCCGTAATTGGGGTCCTGCTGGCCGAGTCTTCCGTGATCGTGGTCAGGACGGGATTGGCTAGTGTAAGAATCCCTCGGCCCGGCGTTCCTGTCTTCGCGCTCCATGTTCCGCTCGGCTCGCGAAGGTGGCGCTGCCGTCTCCATATGGGAGTCCCGCGGAATTTCGGGCCCGGGCGAATGGCGACGGCGGCCATGGCGATCGTCGCGGCCGTTGTCCGGCAAGGGAGGATTGGCCGGTGGGCGATCGGATCGCCTGGGCGAGTCTGCCCGCGGAGGCCGCTCTCGAGGTTGCTCTCTTGGCGAGTGACGACCCGAGGGTTCTCGCGTGTCGTTGATGAGAGCAGCTCGGGCTGGGTTGATGATCTCCGGCCGCTCACCCTCGATGATCCGTGCGCGCTCTGGGTTGATCGGGGGTCCCTGAGGAGCGCTCTGTGACGTGGTTGCCGGCGGGGTCGATACGGCGGATTCCCTTCCAGGTCTCGAGTCGGACCTGCTTGAGCCGTGAGGAGCGCCCCTTTCCCGCGGCGGCGGACGGCTATCCGGACGGCTATCTCGGTCAGCTGCCGGCGCATGATCATGTCGACGCGAGGGCGGCTCCGCTCGGCCGCGATCAGAAGCTCGGCTAGCGTCACGACCAGTATCGCGGTTAGAGTCCCGCGGCCCGGGTTCGCGTTGTCCAGGATCTGGTCCGCGCCTATCAGAGGATGAGATGTCCCGAGAGCGCTCTGGACGCGATCCTTCAGGGGTTCGGTAGTCTCTGCCATCACGGGCACCTTGCGACTCCCGAGGATCACGCTGATGCTGGTCTCGAGGTTCCCGACTGTCTCGATAGTCGCGGGCTTCCCTCGTAGGCAAATCCCTCTTATCCTGGCGAGGCTGACTGAACCTGGGCCCCGATGAATCGTGCCTAGCGGGAGGTTCTGGTCTGTTGGGAAGTCCGGGCCCTCCAGGGGGGAGAGTTGAAAACCTCGGTGGCTCCTGGCGGGTACCAGATTGCGGTGCTGGGGCAGGCTTTGGGGTGGACGGTCTTCCGGAAGGGGTGGCCGCTGAGCTCGTCTTTGGCGCCGGAGGATTCGTCTCCCTTGGCGGTTCCCTGGCTGGTGGCGGTCGCGGCAAGCTGGACACATTGCCTCCTGGGGATGCCTGGCCGGCTTTACTCTCGTCCACTTCTCCGTCCTCGACCTCGGAGGACTGTGGGGCACGTCCCGCATTGGGCTTGAAAGGCGCCGCTGAGCCGCGGAGGGAAGAGTTGGCTGGCACTGTGGGTCCCTTCTCATCTTTGCCATCGCTCTTCTGTGCATGGTTAGCACAAGACGATGACTTGAGGCTCACAGCCGAGGTACTTACAGCGCCCGGCCGGAAGGCCTGAACAAGGACCCATTTGGACTTTCTCTTCGCTAGCTCCGAGTAGGTGGTCTGAGCCGTCACGGACAGATCGACGCGGTGGCCCTGAGCGGACTCGGGAGCATTGGAATTCGCTGACTCGCGGTCCTTGATGGTGTTGAGCTGCTCCAAAAACTTCTCGGCCATGAAGTTGATGGCGGGGAAGTAGTCGATGACACCCTTCAGGATACTGATGGCATTGCGGATGTGCATCCATTCCATACCGTTGAGGCATGATCGAAGTGCGGAGTTGAGCTCCTTGTGCCAGCGGAACAGGAGCTCCTTGAAGGCATCGTGCTCGATGAACTCTGTAGGCTTTCCTTCCGCATCGAAGGCCGTGGCAAAGCCGATGTATTCCCTGGTCTTGGTGCCCTGCAGCTCTTTGAGGCCCAGGGCCTCCTTCTCGTAGGCATTCTTATTGCCGTGCCACTTCGAGAGATCGCCCAGGATGAACTTCAGGAAACGGGCTAGATGCTCGGCCTCACGAACGGTGCAGGTGAAGATTAGGGCGCGCAGGCGGTTGTGATTGAACAGGCGGTTGTAGAGCGACATGAGCTGGAAGTTTGACTTGGGGAACTCGTGCAAGAACTTGATCAACCGGAAGCAGTAGTCCGCATCCACGGGGGAGATCTGCAGACGCGGTAAGATGCACTCTTCGAGCAGGGCGTCCGACGTTGCGTCAGCATGCGCGATGCCTGCGGGAAACCAACCGCTGGTCTGCCGGCCGATATGAAGTTTGGTCTTCTGGAACCGCTCTATCCCGTCCTTGGTCTCCTGCAGAAGGCGCTGTTGCTGGTCCATGATCTCCTCCCGTTTCCGTTTCTTGTTTGCGGCGGAACGAGGGGTGTCCGACCGGTCAGTCGTCAGTTCTGCTGCCTGGGCTTTGAGCCGCTTGTTTGCAGCCTCGTAGCTGTCCTGAGGCCAGACCAGGTTTCCGAGTTGCAGTGACCAGAAGAACACGTAGCATGCAGGCGAGATATATTTCCAGGATTGCTGGGGCAACAGTTTGGGGATCTCCTCGATGAGCGGAGCAAGCGCGTCCGAAAGCGATTCCGGCAAACGGCTTGGTGTTCTCGAGGCCGAACTGTTGTCACCAGCACCGTCTTTAGTTGCCTCTGTGTTGCTGGCGTCGCCTGGGGCACCATCAGCCGCAGCTGTCGCCATGGTGACGTCGCCATCAACGTCGGTCGTGGGCTTTGTAGCCTGTGACGGACTTTCCTTGGTTGGAGGGAGAGCCTTCGTGTCCCAGCGGATGGTGTTCCGTCGAATCATAAAGGCAAGATTGGCGTCGAGGCCGTAATCCCGCATGAGCTGGACAACGTCGGGGACCAGGCGGTTGAAAGTGTCGAGATCGAGATTGCTGAGGAGCAGGTCGAGGTATCGAGAGAGAACCTTGTGAGAGCCGTCGACGAGGGCAGAGAGGTACTTGATGACGGCGTTGTCGTCGGTGATCTTGTAGATGGCATTTTGTCGATACTGCGCAATGTTGATAAGCAACTGGCCGGCGAGGTTCGAGTGCGACAGGGCCCTCATCAGGCGCTGGGCGCTGCGAGCTGATACTTCCCGCTTATCGCCTAGGCTGATGAGAGTCTGGCGGCGGAGCACCTCTCCACCCGTCATGCCGCGCAGCTGGGCATCTGTGAAATCGAAGGCGGAGACGATGCCTCCCATGGACTCTATCAACTCCTCCAGAATGACCAGATCGGTCGAGTTGCCCCGCAAGAGTTGGGCGTGGACGTAGCGGAGAATAGGCAGCGGGTCCATGTTGGAATAACGCTGAAACACCTTGCCGGAGAATCGCGACAGCGCTTGGAGCCATTTGCTGGTCAGGAGCACCGAGGTTGCCTGGGTCCGGCTCCTCTCCTGGCCGGCGAGAGAGCTCAGCACTGACCAGACAAGGACGTCGTACCCGAGGTCGGTGAAGTACTTGGCGCACTCGACAAAGGCCTCGATCAGGTTGTCGTACGATTCGATCTGCTGCAGCGCAACTTTGCAGACGATGCCAGGCGACTGATACGCCACCTTTGCGAGTTCCTTGGCCATCTGCATGATGTTACTGTGTGACAGCCGCTTCATCTTGCTGAGGGTGAGCAGCTTGGTGTGCGCGAAGGCTTTCTGTACAGGCTCGAGTCGCGAGGTCGCACCCTCATACCATTCGGCGTAGACGCCGAAGCGAGATCGGACCGGATACCGCTTGAGGAGGTCCCAGACGCTGTCGACGGCGGATGCATTGGCGTCACCTAAGCTCAGAGCTGGCACTAGCACTCGTTTGAGGAAGCCGAGCCAACGCTCGGTGTTGTGGGGGGACGGGTCGTCGCTGAGGCTCTTGCTGCCGATCCTGGCGAGCTTAGTCACGAGAGAGGCATCCTCGCCGATCTTGACGCCAACGATGTTGAGCAGCGAGTCGGAAAGGGTAAACAGGTCATCCACAGTGCGGCAGACCGGGACGTTGTCTGCCCACTCATCCCAGTAAAAGCGGTACGAGATTCCTTCGACATCAGCCTGGTCCGCGTTGGGCCACCTCAGTGCGCGTTTAACGGGTGGCGTTTTAAGCTTCAAGTGCCCCTTGGGCACGCCTGTTTGGTCGGGATCCAACTGCGGCTTAGGCGGGCACTCAATCGGAGTCGAAGAAGTTGGACGGGCTTGTTGGTACAAGACGTCGATGGAGTGGTGGAGAATGCGATGGAGAAGTGGCACGAGGTCGGGGAATGCCCGTAGGATCCAATCATGGCGCCCGATGATGAAGAGTGACTCGGGAATAGCGCCGATGGTAAGGAGACATTTGAGAAGGAGCACCTTTTGGTCGTCGGGGCCGCGCGACTCTGGCTTCTCCGCTGCTGTTGGGGTCTTATTGTTTGGTTCTTGTTTTGTCGTCGCGGCGTCGCGGCGCGAATTGTTGCTGGGGGGCGGGGGCATGTCGTCCGGGAGAGCGCCAGCCATCATCAAGGCATTCTGCTCGCCGCCCGGCCGCTTCGCTCTCTCTTTCTCTTCGAGCTCCTTCAGCTTCTGCTCCTTTACCGTCTCCATGTCCTCATCAAGCGGCCAGACGTGGTTCCACAAGTCCGTAAGCGAGACGAAGCCGACTTTGATGAGCAGCGATATGAGGTATAGCAGGTTTGCCGGCAGGGTGTCCTCGGGGTCCCTGGCCTCGGAGGTGTAGAAGCGCAGTTTGAAACCCAACATTTGAGCGGCGTCTCGGTTCCCGGGAGGTGGCAGCGTCTTCGTAATCCTGATCCATTCTTGCTCGATACTGGATTCCGGACCGGTCTCGGACGCGCCGTTCGCCAGTCGCTCCTCCTCCGATGGAGCCAGTTGTCTCCCGCCCAGCTCGAAATAGGCGTCGAGCTTGAGCTTGCGTGCTCTCTCCCAGAAAGCAATGTCCCGCTCCAGCCGCTGTTGAGCGAGAAGAGCTTCTTCCTCCTCAGTGGCGACCCAACCGGGATGCTCGGGCAGAGCCCAGATCGGCAAGCCTCCGATAAATCTGTCGGTTGGCAGGCTAAGTTGGCTTCGTGGCCACCACGAGCTGACGCGCAGGAACTTGATGAAGAAGCGGAATTGCTTGATGAGAACGGCGGCGAAGATATCCAGAATTACGTCCAAGACGCGGCCCGGGTGTAGGTCAAAAGTCCCGATAAGGCTCATAACCTTGTTGAACGTGGTCTGCACAACCTCGGATGTTGGCGGCTCCGCACCGCTAATCGTGAACAGCTCGGTGACGAGCTTCGCGAAGCCCTCGGACTCTTCGCGCAATAGGTTGTAGTTTGCCTGGCGGTACAACAAGTTGGTGGATTGTCGAATACCCATCCGCACGAACGTGTCGCGGATCAAATCGAGGTGCTGGAGAATCGGCGGATCCAGGACGAGCCGCATGAGCGCTGGAGAAACATTTGAGGCAACCATGAAGTCGCGCAGTTGTGGTTGGAGAGGACCCGACTCCACGTCCAGGAAGGTAGACACGGTATCCAGGAACAGAATGTGAGGGTCGAATGCCCCATCATTCCGATCCGCCTCTGAGATTTCAGGGCCTAGTATCTCTCGGACGACGTCACCAGCATCAGAGCCCTGGAGTCGCCCGTCGGTGACGGAGTGGATGAGTTCCTGGAAGATCATGACGACTTCCGTAAGGTCTTCGTCTTCCCGTGACTGAACGCCATGGTCGATGATCTCTTGCCGGCCACCCTTCGCCCACCTGCTGACACAATCATCTGTGACAATGCTGTAGTCGTAAAATGTTTGGACGGGAGAGGCCGGGGCCGCAAAGCTGGCCGGAGTAGCTGGAACCGGGGGCGGCGCTAGTGGTGCCGCGGTTGTTGGAGGTGGCAGCGCGGCCGAGGAAGATGAGCTCGACGGCCTGGCGGGTGGCGGCGGTGATCTCGGATCGGGACCGCTGAAAGAGGAATTCGCGCCCTGGGACTGGAAAGAACCGCGACGTTCGCCTCTCCGCGAGTTCCTTCCGCCGCGACCGCCACGGCCTCCATCGAAGCTTCTATCGTGCTGTCCCAATACTGTATCCGCGGGGCGATGGGGCGATGGCCGCGAAGAGCCAGCGTCGCTGGGTCCTCGGTCGAGTCTCTTGCGCTTGGGAGGCATCATCAAAACAGGAATCGCGGAAGTCAGGTCATTTATCGAGGGCTCGGCGGTGTCGCCAGGAGTCGACGTCTCCAGGCGATCAATCGAATTCGAGAGATTTCGGAACTTCTTGGCACATACAGTCAGATACCAATGCTGTCAGCCGCCGACGATGTGAAGAGAAAACGGGTTTGACAGCTAAGGCAAGAAGGATGCGCGAAGTTGTTGATTTTTTTGGGGGGGAAGGGCGCGGGAGAGGAGGAAAGGGAAAATGCGACCAGAAACAATAGGAAAAAAGGGCAAAGTTACCTATTGAGATTAGATTTCAATGGATTTTGCCGTTCCGCAGCACCGACGAAAGCTCCGGGTCGGTGTGGGCTGCCCTGTTGGCGATGATGGTTCTGACGTCGAAACCCGGAAACTGCTTTCGCGTCAAATCGCCAAATCGCAGCTCTCTGGCGTGGTTGCGCCTTAGCGAGCACAGAGCACTGGCGGCGCTAGCCTCATCGGACAAGGCTGCCAAGAGTTTCCCCTACCTTTTAGGCGGCAAGTCGTCGTGACTTACTTGATACGCGTAAAAATGGCCCCAAGGTCAAGTCTCTAGTACTTGCATACCTAATAAAGTTAAAGCCGCCGAGCTTGCGGGATCGGTGACCCTACCGGCGCCACGGCCCACTTTAATTCCTTCAACGAACGGCCGATTGCCGGCCGCCACGACCAAGACTTTCCTTGTCGGGGCGGTCGCGAGAATGGCGCAATCCGCGCTTGCGGCTCTAATGCAGATTCCGCCCCAATAATTGAATTGCCGGTGTGACGGATGCAGCGCGGCGTCGAGTTGAATTCAACGCCTTCAACTGAGTGTGGTTTGACTCCGTAGGCTATAACTAGCCCCAGGGCAGCCGCTGGGAGACCGTGCTTTTGTGCTTTCCTTGACCGGGATTCATTCCTTCGATTTCTTCGATTGCCCTCTTTCCCCAGCTTTTCTCCCTCAACTCGCCCCTCCATCGTTGGCTCTCGCTCCTTGTCTTTTTTTTTTTTTTTTCCAACCCCGCCATGACTCCAGATTCCGTGCGCGAAGGCCAGCAGCGGCCGGTGTACGGTGAGTCACATCTGTTGTTTCTTGGATTTCGTCCTTTCGTTTCAACCCTTCCTTGCCTGCCCCCAAGCACACCTTTGCCTTTTCAAGAAGAATAGTGGCTGAATACTTCCAAGAAAGAGTTCGTTCGCAGCCGGAGAATCCGTTTGCGGAGCTCATTCCGCACCAGGAGATAGCCATCATCCCATCTTTCACGCTCGAGTCGGGAGTGACGCTTTACAATGTCCCTGTGGCATACACCACCAGGGGCACCCTCTCGCCCAACGCCGACAATGTCATGGTCATCTGCCACGCGCTCACCGGCAGCGCCGACGTGGGCGACTGGTGGGGTCCTCTCCTGGGCGGGCCTGGCCGGGCGTTCGACACATCGCGCTTCTTTGTCGTGTGCATGAACAGCTTGGGAAGCCCCTACGGCACTGCCAGTCCGGTTACCGCCAAGGACGGAGACCCCTCCAAAGGCCGGTACGGTCCAGAGTTTCCTCTTACGACCATTAGGGATGATGTCCGGTACGTTGTGATGTTCTTATCCTGGAGAGGTGTTGGTTCTCATGCTCATCATCATCACCATCATCATCATCATCATCATCACCCTTGTAGGTTGCACAAACTACTTCTCGACGACCTAGGCGTCAAACAGATTGCTGCCGTGATTGGCGGGTCGCTTGGTGGTATGTTCGTGCTCGAATGGGCGTACTTTGGAAAGGACTATGTGCGGTGCATTGTGCCCATCGCCACCTCGAGCAGGCACAGTGCCTGGGGTATCAGCTGGGGCGAGGCCCAGCGGCAATCCATCTATGCCGACCCCAAGTACGAAGACGGCTACTACTCGTTCTCCGACCCTCCCTCGACAGGGCTCGGTGCGGCGCGCATGGCCGCACTCCTGACCTACAGGAGCCGAAACTCGTTCGAGTCCCGTTTCGGCCGTAACATTCCCGATCCCTCACGCCGGCAGACGATCCGCGAACGGCCCGCGCCCTCCACTCCCTCCGAGGCCCATTTCCACATCCATAACGACGGACACAAGTGGACGAAAAGCCCATCTCGCAGGGTCAGCGAGGCACAGCAAGCTCCCAAGAATGAGGGCTCGGGAAGTGCGTCCCCAGATCCGCAGTTCCACGGGTCAAAGAACGGCAGCCTTACGGGCGGCGAGGTCATCCCCCCGACTTCGACCTATTTCTCGGCCCAGTCATATCTACGCTACCAGGGTAACAAGTTCGTCAAGCGCTTCGACAGCAACTGCTACATCGCGATGACTCGGAAACTGGATACGCACGACGTGAGCCGGGGCCGTGCTGGGACGATAGCCGAGGCGCTGGCCATGATTGAGCAGCCAACCTTGGTTCTCGGCATCGAGAGCGATGGGCTGTTCACTTTTGCGGAGCAGGAAGAATTGGCAGAGCACATCAAGAACGCGCGGCTAGAGAGGATTGACAGTCCCGAGGGTCACGATGCCTTCCTACTGCAGTTTGAGCAAGTCAACCACTACATCCTGGACTTCTTGAAGGAGGTCCTTCCGGATATCATGAACAAGGACACCGACGGTGCGGTGGTGGAGAGCTCGGTTGGAGAGTTGACCAAGAGCAGCACGTTTGGCGAAGCCGAGGTTGAGGATATCACGGCATGGTAGTGGCCGTTGAGCATTGAGCTTTCGAAATCATCAAACAATCAGCCCCGTTTGTCCCAATGTCGTTACCGGGCTACCTGCGCCGGCTCCCCTGGAAGTAGCGCCCACGCTGTGCAGATATGCGGCAGTCACACCACATTGGAGGAGTCATGCAACTAAGCAGTCAGAAGGATGCGGTGGTTATGCAGGAGCTTGCATTGGCTGGCTGTCAAATCTCCGACCCGTTTGCGATCACGTTCGGCGCGGCAACGTGGGGGCGCCTCGGTCGAGCGGCGCACCCCGCGAGAAAACGTGCCGCAGAACGTGCCGCAGGACGTGCTCCGCACTCCACGATCGGAAAACGACAACTCAGACTCAAGGCGGCACCTGTATCTAGGTACTTGGAGTATATCGCTGCTGTCTGTTCAACTCAGATGATCTCGCTGCGGAATAAAACAGGCGGAGATGCAGCGTATACGAGGAAGAAGAGAAAGGACAGTCCTGAGAAAACAAATAAAAAAATAAATAGAAACAAAAAAACAATAAACCACGCTTGACAAGTCTGCATCCAGCACGATCATGGTTCTCAGCACTAGGGTTCCGCAGTCACTCGGCCCATTTCTCGCCCTTTTACTCTCAAAGACCATTTCTAGTCTGCTCCGGCTTCTGCCCATACACGACGTGGCTAATAGCACATGTCAGACTCATCAGCTTACGGAAGCGGGACGGAGCGGGGAAGTATGGATAAGGAAAGAAAGAGAAAAAGATAGGCAGCAACAAAGGAGGAAGAAAGAAAATGAAAAAAAAAAAAAAAAAAACATATCGAGAGGGGAAGGGAGACTCACAGTTCAAACATCGCATGCACGCTCGGGTCCGCCAGGTCCTTGCGCACCTGCTCCAGCAGGGCCCAGATCTCCTCCTCCTTCCAGCCGAGCACGGTGGTGTAGAGGCGCATGGAGAGGCCGTCGAGGCCGTTGAGCACCTGGGCCAGGTTCCAGGCGCCGACCTCCTTGAGCAGCGGGTTCCGCGGCCAGGGCCCGATGGGGACGCGGTAGCGGCGGGCGGTGACGCCGGCGAACCCGGCCGCCCTGGCCCAGCCCTCCAGCTTCGACCCCGGGTTGGGGTCGCGCCCGAGCGAGAGGGCGGCGTCGGTCAGCCTGTGGTTCCACCGGCGCAGCGCGTGCGACTCGGTCAGGGAGCCGTCTTCCGAGTAGTAGGTCAGGTTGAAGTCCTGGAACTCGGCGTACCCGCCGGGATTGAGGTTCCTGTTCGAGTGGTTGTGTGTTGTCTTAGTATTGGTCATGGTAAAGTGAACTGGATGAGTGATGATGATGATGAGGAGGAGGAGGAGGAGGAGGAGGAGGAGAGGAGAGAAGGGGGAACAAAAAGGATAGAGAGGGAATAAAAAGGGGAGGTAGGTGTGTGGGAGAAACGAACTCGTAAATCTGGGACATTAGTTTCGGCCAGTCCTGGATGGACGCTGCCATGTAGCGGCAGAAGATCCAGTCAAACTTGGCCGGGTGCACCCATGGGTCTTCAACATCGTCGACTTCAAACTTGACGTTGGGTGGGACGAACGAGGCTTGGTTGGCGGAGAGGTCGTTGCCGATAACCTGAGCAGGGCAAAGAGAGTGAGGAGGTCAGTAATATATCCGGGCGCCCAGTGAAAGGGAGGTGCGCGGGGATAATAAGGGCGAGAGGGGGGTGAGGATTGGGTGGTGGTGGTGGTGGTGGTGGGAATCGGGTGGGAATCGGGTAAGGGTCGCGTGTGGAAAGACGAACGGTAGCGTCGGGAAACTCATCGGCAATGGATATTGCCCCTTTGGCAGGAAGTCAATGCCATGAGCGTGTGAGTAAAGACTTTTTTCTTCTTGTTTCTGTTTTTCTCTCTGAAAGCGGCAGTCTGGGGTAGCTGGCTTACAAATGCCGTTTCCAGTGCCGATATCCAAGATGCGATGGGTCTTGGATTTGTCGATGGGCGCGGTGTAGAGTCCCCCGATGAGGCGTGTCACGATATTATGGAGAAGCATCAGGCGCTCCATTTCCTTCTCGTCGTTCGGGCGCGGGTACCCTTGCGGTCACACAGCTTCCAGTTCAGCACCCACACTCATACGCTAGAGGCATCGGGGGCAGCGTGAAGCCTAGCAGGTCTCAAGGTGAAATCACGGCTTGAAACGTACTTCCGTGTCGAAAAGCATGGTATCGACGGCCGTGTTCAAAGGGATAGTCGACCACGCTCGAGGCCAAGGAGGTCGTGTAGCTCGGCTCTCCGCTATGCGGTGGTGCAGCCGTGTTAGTTGGTTCAGCGACTGCCTTTATCAGGACCGAACAGAGAGATCATGAGGCTTCGAGTTTGAGAAGTCTCACTCACGCCGTGTCATCAAGGTCATCGGCCAGCTAGATCAAGGAGACGATCAGTGTCAAGCTCTTATCTTTTCCTGCGAGATATGCTTGAGAATGATGGGGAATGACTCAGTATTCCGTACAGTGGCGTCCACTTCAATCCTCTCCGTCTCGAGCTCGGTCCATGTTTTCTTGGGGGAGGAAGCCCCTGCCAATTCGGCCGAGTCTGCCATTCCGTGAAGTCTCGTTTGGCTCACTCGTGCGTATGCAAAAGGGTCGTGCCCGGTCGACGGCGAGATTATGAGGGTATAACTAAAGATGCGATGAGCGGGGTTTCACGACAGTTGACCAGTAAAATGTGGTGCAGAAAGGGGTTACATCGGAGTCCCGGGGCTCATACTGCTTTAATTATCCAGCGGGCTTCGCTTTGGTGGTGCGGTGTAGTTATCGGGAACACTAACCGGTTTTTGACAAATGGTTCCGACATCCTTGTCGACTGCCTGACGCTGCAAGAAGCAGATACGTCGACGAGACGGATAACATAGGATCAATCGTACAAATTAACCAAACGCTAGTAAGTGTAAGTATTAATCCGTATTCCTCGTGCGTACTCCGTACTGTATCTCGTACGTATGTATTGTGACACACACAACCCTGGTGTTTGGTACTATTGCTTCCGCCTCTATATTTTCCCTCCTTGCCGCGCCCCTTGGGGACGTACGTAAAAGCTGGCCAGCAACCTCTTGTATAAAACACACTCAGAGTAACACTGCCCCAAAGAGGCTTGCTTGATCGGGGGTATAAGTCAAGTCAAGAAAAAAAAAGAAAAAAAAGAAGAAGAAGAAGAAAAAAAGAGCCAACGCCCGCCAACTCGGCCGCTCAATCTGCGGCTCCCGCCTCCAAACAAGAAAATGATGAGCAGATATCAATCCCCAGTCGCGATAACACCAAAATCACCCTTGCCATTCATCCCAACGACAACAACTCCAGCCCACTCATGCCGTGCTCTCCATCAATAGCTGCGATCCACAAACGGCGCGAAGCTTCTACCCTCGTACCGCTCGTCGTCTATCTCCATCGACATGTCGCCCCCCTCCCCTCCCTCGTCCGTCTCTCCCATGGTCTGCTCGATCCTCCGCTTGGCAGCGGTCCCGGGCGCCCTGTTAACAGCCTCTCCCGGCTGGGCCGGGCCCTGCTGCTGCTGCTGCTGCTGATGATGATGATGATGCCCCCCCGTCGCCCCGACGTCGCCCCTCGCCCGGAGTATGTCGCCGTACGTCTGGAGCTGGAACCTGAAGTCGTCCCCGAGGGCGACGCAGAAGCGCTTCAGCTGCATGAACTGCACCGCCTGCACCGTGTCCAGCCCGTACATGGCCATCAGGTACGCCGCCACCACGGCCGCGGACCGGTCGTTGCCCGTCTCGCACACGACCAGCACCCTGCCGGCGCCAACCCCCGCCCGGGCGGCCACCGCGAGCAGGTGCTGGTTCACCTTGGCGGCCGCGACGGGGAAGGCGCCGACCAGGGCCCGCCCGTCGGCGACGTCGATGCCCTCCACGTCGACGCCCATCCCCTCGACGGCCCGGCGCACCCCGCCGACGAGCATCCCCTCGCCGGCGGTGGCGAAGCGGGCGTCGCGCGCGCACAGCACCATCGTGATGCCCTCGCGCTCCAGGAACGCCCGGTCCTTGACGGCGCTGGCCGGGCCGAGGTACAGGTACGATAGGACCTGCTGGGCCCGGCGGCGCGACTCGTAGACCCATGTGGAGGAGCCGTCGCGGGCCGACTGCGGCAGGAGGCCCTGGGTGACGGTGTACAGCTCTTGCTGGGTGAGGCCGGCCGTGTGGACGGCGGAGGGGGAGGGGCGGATGGTCATGAGGACGTCGCTGTCGTGATCGGGGTCGTCCTCCTCTAGGGTGCCCGCGCCGTTGCGGTCGTGCTTTGAACTGCCCAGGCTGAGGCTGGAATGCATGGGTGGTGGAACGTGGATGTATGGCGGCGAGGGAGGGCGCGAGGAGTAGGGAGCTGTTGGGAAGACAGTGGACTGGAAGGAGGGAGCTATGCTCTCCTTGAGGGTTGGTGTTGGGCCATCCATTATGGACCGAACCAAAAAAAAAAAGAAAGAAAAAGAGAAAGAGAAAGAAAAAAAAGAAAAGAAAAAAAAAGAAAAGAAAAAAAAGAAAAGAAAAAAAAACTGGGGGTGTTAGATGCGTGGCTGTCGTCCCGTGCTAAACTCCCTCCCCAAGCGACCCTGATTTGCACAGCAGCACCTTGCCGCTGAGACTCGCAAAGAAAAACGGCGGCCTGCAACTAATGGAGCAGCAATGATATCCACGACATCGGCGTTGAAGCTTGACTGTTGATTGCGAACTCTTCGCCTGTTGCGGGAGAGAGGGATGGACGGTATGTGTGTGTGTCCAGGTGGGCAGCGACAATTGAGCTAAGACCGTCGCCTTCTATCTATTTAAGTTTGCCAGTGTGGGTGAGAAGCAGGGGAAAAAAGGCTTTAACATGTGGAATTCAGTTACAGCGATTTGCGTGTGTTCCAACAGTTGCTGACTGCAGCGTAAAGCATTGGCAGGTCCAAGAGGGAAGGTGTGAGGTCTAGGGCCGATGTTGCCGGAAGAGGATGGGGGGAAGGGCTGGTGGGGCAGTTTATATTGCCAGTGGAAGAATTATGTTCAACCCGAACCCTCCTATGATTCCCAAAACGGTGGCAGAAGACCACGATAATAAACGAGTTCAAACACGCCAGAGACCGCTACGCATGAGGTACCATGAGTCATCATGTGATAGAAACTGGTGTTTCTGGTAAGATACCCCTTACGCAAAGCGACCCTTTTCTTTATTTTTTCCCCTCCGTTTGATAAAGAAAAAAGACAACACCAACAACAACGACAGAAAAGGGTTCGGACAACGACAGCAACAGCCTTCTCTATGGAGTTTGACTGTCTGCTTTCGGAGTGCTTTCCTTGGCCAATGGCGACGGCGTCTCGGGAGTCGCGGAGCGAGATTCCACACGGGGCCGGCTCTTTGCCCCGGCAGCCAGCTTCTTGCGCTTTTTGTCCGAAGCATCGGAGGAGGAGCTCCCCTTGCGCGCGATGCCGGGATGGTCTTCCCCGTCGATCTTGGACGCGGGGGTCCGCGGCCCGTGCATGCCCGACGACACACTCCCCCGGCGCGTGCTCGCGCTGCCGCTCCTCGTCCGCCTGTGCTCGCCGGCCACAGCCGCATGGCGCGGGTGGTGAGCCTTCTCGTGAGAGGCGGCCGGGGGCTTATCGGCGACCCTCCGTCCGGGAAGCCACCAGAACCACCCCCCCTTCTGCTTGCTCAGCTTGCGATCCCGCTCCTTGAGCTTGGCCCGCAGCAGGGCGCGCCGCTCGTTCTCCTTCTCCCAGTATTCCGCCCTGTAGAGCTCCCAGTTTTCCCTAAACGTGGGCGAAAACGGCTTGGCCAGCAGCAGGAGCTTGACGTAGTCTCCGCCGGGAGCCAAGTCCTCCTCGTGGCCGCCCCTCTCCTCGTCCCGGTTGTTGACGTGCACCGCCGGGTGGCTTTCCCGTGTCAGGTTCAGCTCCCTGTCGACCTCTCTCAGCAGAGACGGCTCCACCCAGCGATACGAGCTCCCGTTATCGGAGAAGAGACCGTATGTCAGGAACCAGCCGATCGTGCTGAGGGCCTCCTTCCACCAGGGCCGCTTCAGGACGACCAGCTTGCAGTTGAAGCCGCGCAGGCCGCGGTTGGAGACGGCGAGCCACCGCCTGGGCCAGCGCACGCCGCGCTCCCAGATGCCCGTGGCCCAGACGAGCAGGCCCGTGATGATGCCGGCGAGGAAGCACATGTGCTCGGTGGTCTCGATGACCCAGTAGACGCTGCCGCCGACTCCGCGGCCGTCCTCGCGCGGGGCGAAGAAGAGGGCGTAGCCGAAGAAGGCGGTCCACAGCGTCAGCAGGGTCAGGAAGAAGGTGTGGTGGCGCCGGCGCGCGCGCAGCTCGAGGTACTGGGCGCGCAGGGAGGCTTCGAGGATGAGCAGGTTGAGGTAGATCATCGAGGGGGAGCTCGGCGTGTGTGAGAGAGGGTCGCCGATCTTGCCAGAAGCCGGCGGCGAATCGGAAGACGCGATCGGGGTGGTGCCGCCGATGACTTTGGCGGGGTCCTGCCCCGGGAGGGTGACCGGGGCGCCTTTGACGATGGAGTCGAGCGAGTCGGCCATTGTGTCGGAATTCCCGGGGGGCCGGGGGGGGGGGGGGGGGGGGGGGGGGGGGGGGGGGGGGGGGGGGGGGGGAGGAGGGAGTAAGCAGCCGATGAATGAAATAAAAAAAACCACGGAGATATCCGGCCCAAGGCCAGGGGAGATGGGTGCCGCAGCCCCCTCCGGAGGGACGGGATGCCGATGGGATGCCGATGGGATGCCGAGTCAGGAGACAAACGGTCGGTCCAGAGAAACCTGGTAAGGTGTGCACGTATGAGGGACCTAATATTAGGGATGGGTTGCGGCGTAACACGAGCCCGCCGATATGGGACCGCGTCAGCGCGTCGGGCCTAGCCGCATGCAGACAAGAAAAAAAAAAAATAAGGTGCGCCTGGGTCCTGTAGTGTATGTTGCGGAGTTTAGGAAAATTATCGCCGCCCCAGCGAGTCTGGGCCCTTGAGTCCCGATGCAGGTGCCCGCAGCGGCGGGTTGGCAGCTGGTGCTGATGAATGGGGATGGAATTTTTGGATGGGCCGGAAAGCCTCCGGCTTCCACAGCTGCAGGTGCTAACTACTGTGTAGTGTAGTGTATGACTTGGGGCGCGTGGTGAAGTGATGGGGCAAGGGTCTCAGGGCAGGCCCCTGTTTGGTGCCAACGTCATCAGTTACGGAGGGTTCCAGGGGGGGGCTCCACTCCCATTCAACCATTCTACCAGGTACGGAGTGCCTCCGCAGCGCCTGTCAATCGGCCCGCGGGACGACGCAAATTCCGACTTGGCCACGACTCTGGCTGTACCGAGCGGTTTCCGGGGGATAACTCGCCGACGGGAGGCCGGACGATGCAGCACAACGACGTTCTGATAAGGGGCGGCGTCCTCAACGCGCGTCCCTCCCTCACGCCATGTTTAAAACCTACCCGGTCGCCACTTTTCTGCTGCCGAAGCGACTGAAGCTCGCCTCGTTGCTCTTCCCTCCCCAGCCCACCGCCCTCTCGACCGACGCCTCCCTCTCCCCGCAGCAGGACCCTCGCCAGCCCATCCTCCTCGCCTCACACCAGGCCATGTCACAAACCCGCGCCGACAGCCCGCCTCGGCCCCAGCGCCCGATGGCCTACTTCCCGCTGGGGTACAAAGAAGCTGTCCAGCAATGGGTTCGTCTGCTCTCTCCTTTGCTCCCCTGTTCCCCGCTCCCCGCTCCCCGCTCCCCGCCTCCCGCCTCCCGCTTCCCGCCACGGGCCGCACACACCGCTAACCTCCTGACCGCCGACACAGTGGGCGAGTGTGTCTTCTCGACAGGCCGAGCGCAACGTCCTCGCCTTCGTCCCTTACCTCCGGGAAGCCAGCGCCGAAAGCGTGGTGGGCTCGCAATTACAGGATCTCGCCAATTGCGACCCGTTCGGCCTCAGAGTGTGGAGGACATCCATGGTGGAGCTGTCCGGCAAAAACCGTGCCCTGAACGAGCTGTCGATCGAGCGCGTCGGGGAGCAGGCGGACGATACCTTGGTCATGCTTCACGGCTACGGCGCCGGCCTCGGTTTCTTCTACAAGAACTTTGAGCCGCTCAGCCGCGCGCAAGGGTGGAAGCTGTACGCGCTCGACATGCTCGGCATGGGCAACTCCTCGAGACCGCCCTTCAAGATCCGCGCCAAGGACCCCAAGGAGAAGATTGCCGAGGCGGAGGCCTGGTTCATCGACGCCCTCGAGGAGTGGCGCAAGATCCGCAAGATCGAAAAGTTCACCCTGCTCGGCCACTCGCTGGGCGGCTACCTCGCCGTGTCCTACGCCCTGAAATACCCCGGCCGGCTCAACAAGCTCATCCTCGCCTCGCCCGTCGGCGTCCCCGAGGACCCCTGGGCCATCGACTCCTCCATGCCCGAGCCGCAAGAGTCGACGCTGGCCAACGAGTTCACCCAGGACCAGGAGAGCATCGTCAAGGGCGAGCCCGCCCAAGTCCGCGCCCCGGCGGCCGACAAGAAGCCCGCCACCGTCGCCGCCCCTCCCAGGCGGCCCATCCCGAGCTGGCTCGTCTGGCTCTGGGACGCCAACGTGTCCCCCTTCAGCATCGTCCGCATGGCCGGCCCGCTCGGCCCGCGCTTCGCCTCGGGCTGGACCTTCCGCCGCTTCAACCACCTCCCGCCCGCCGAGAAGGACGCGCTGCACACGTACAGCTACTCGCTCTTCCGCCAGCGCGGCAGCGGCGAGTACGCTCTCCCCTACCTCCTCGCCCCGGGCGCCTACGCCCGCAGCCCCCTCATCAACCGCATCCAGGACGTCGGCCGGCAGGTCCTCCGCCCGGCCACCGACACGACCCCCGCCGTGCGCGAGACCGGCATCCCCGTCGTCTTCATGTACGGCGAGAACGACTGGATGGACGTCGCGGGCGGGTACGCGGCCGAGGAGAAGCTCAAGCAGCGCCGCATCCAGGCCCTGCTGAACGCCACCGACGACGAGAAGCGCAGGGAGAACGGGTCCGCCAAGGTGGTCATCGTCCGCAAAGCCGGCCACAACTTGTACCTGGATAACCCGGACGAGTTCAACGAGGTCGTGCTGAAAGAGATGGAGGAGACAAGGCAGAGACGCTTGAGGTTGGGCGAGTGAAAAACAAAACACAAAACGAATGGCAAGGCGGTCCCGCCCGTCTTTGACCCGATGATTTTTCAAATATGTTGTTCCCAATTAGATGATGCATGATGGGCGTTGAGGTTGCAGTCTCCTGTCGAGGACTAGACAGGATTGACCTTTGGAATTTGACTGCGAGGCGTGGGCGTAAAATCACTTGTAGGGCAGCTGGCTTTTTTTCCCTTTATTTGGATCGTATTATACCACACCTAGCATAGCATATAGAGGCCGCGGCTCAGAGCTCGTGGTTGCTGATAGCCTGTCGAATATTCAAGCAACATACATTCAAAACTCAATCATGACAACTTTCCAACAGTTGGGACAGGGATATGTTGAGCGGATATGGAAGCCCGCAGTGGGCTTGCTGACTCTCAAGACAACCGTCGATCCAAGAGCCTTCAGACCATGACCCTGCACTAAAAAAATCGCAAGATCGGCGGGCGACAACTGAAATCGAGAACCGCGCAGAATAGACAGAAGCCATGTTCCACATGTACAGTACCAACTGCCCGACGCCATTAGGTGTCACAGAGGCCTGCTATGCCCGCGCACTAACAGAACGTTCTGGCTATTACAGTTTGTATCTAAACAAGCCGAGGGAAGGAATATCATAAAAGCCCAGAGCAAAGGGCGGACAGGCCTCGGAAACGCCTATATCCACCTTCCCTCGATAAAAGAACTCCATCCGCAAACCACACAGCTTTGCGCATAACGAAGAAAAGAGAGAGGAAAAAAGAAAGAAAGAAAGAAGAAAAAAAAGAAAAAAATAAACACCAAGCCATGCTGACTGCCCAGCCCCTTTTGAGATCAGGCTATCCTCGCGGAACGAACAAGACAATTCTGAACAACTGCGGCACACCCTACCCCAACAACGAACTCGCCCACAGTCTCCTTCTCCCGTAGAGGCTCAATATCCATCACGTCCGGGAGAGTCCACATCACACCCCCCCCCCTTTTTTTTTTTTTCTTCCCCAAAAGACAATAATCAGAAATGAGGCGACTCGGGCACCTCCTTCCCCTCCTGTCTCTCGCTCTCTCCTTGCTTCTCATTCCCTTGCGCACCCTCTTACGCGCCGCCCACGCCAGTATCAGCGGCACCCGACCCGTCGCTGTGCGTACCGGGCCTCGGGGCAAACGGGATGAAACCGGTGCTACTAAACACCGGCAGGTCCTTCTTCTTGATGGGCGACGGCGCAGGCGTAGCGGACACGTTCGGCGGCAGCCACTGTAGCTGCTGGTTTTGTTGTTGCGGCCCCTCTGCCGCGGACTGCGGAGGCGGTCCCGGGGTTGGACCCTCGGGTTGGTAGTGGACAAAGGAATCTTCGCTGACGTGCGGGGGAGTGGCATGGGTTTTGACCGGCGTCTCCGTGGGCGCTGGTGGCGGTGAACTTGCTGGGAGGGGTACGTGACGCGGGTCTGTTGGTGGCGGGGAAGCGAGTGACGGGGTTGTTGCGATGTTCCTGTCTTCTTCTGCGGGCGGCATTGAGGGGTTGACGGGGGTTTGGATCTGGGGGGCCTGTGGCGCCGGAGACGGGGTTGGTGAGGGCAGCTGATGTTCGGTTTCCGAGGTTAGGTAAGAGTTATTGTTGTTGCTGTTGCTGTTGCTGTTGCCGTTGGTGGTGGTGGTGGTGGTGTCAGCAGCACCGGGTGTAGATTGCGAAGGAGATCCATCTCCCGCGGCCGGCGGGGGCCCGGGAATGGTCTTGGCCTGTGAAAGCTTTTCTCTCGCCAGGCGTTCCCGCTCACGAGCTTCCTTCTGTGCCTTGGTGACCACCGTGATCTTGATCTTCTTCATCTCGCCGGCCAGCTTGTCCACCCCGTCGCCGGCTTTGTCGGCCGATGATGCAGCAGTGACATTCGCAGAAGGGGTAGTCTGTGCCGGCGCTCCGTTTGTGGGGCCAGTGGACTTCTTCCCCTTGGGTGCACGAGGCACTGCCTCCTTCTTGGTCGGGGCTTTAGTCTTCTTAACCTGGAGGTTGCTGCTGGCGCCGGGCCCGGCAACATCCGACGAGGCTTCGGAATTGTTCACCACTTCCTGTTTCGAGCTGCTGCGAATCGGGACGATTCGAGGAACGGACGGTGGCACTTCTGAGCTCTCGGAAGAGACGGCGGTCGACGCCGCGCTAAGACGCCGTGACGGCCGAGACTGCTTGCCAGGAACCGAAGTGGCTCCGCGTGATCCAGCCTCTGTGTCAAGAACCGCCGGCCCGGCCACGGTCTTTCGCCTGGTCTTACGATCTACGTCGTCGTCAACAGGCGGGGGTTTCGGCTTTCGTTCCCGTAGTCCCATTCTAGTGGGCGGCCGGTCTTCTGGGGCAGAAGAGGCCGTCGGAGGAGCGGATCCGGCCAGCGCCGCCTGGCGCTCACGCCTAATCCTGGTAGCTTCGGCACTGAGCTCTTCAACAGTGCAGCTGGCCGTTTGACGCCCGCTTGGAATCAGTAGTCTGCTCAGCTGCACCGTGGCGATGGTCCAAGGAACCTCCGGCGGCGGCGGCAGCTGGAACGAGACCCGAGACGCTCCGTTACTCGTGGTTTGGGACAACCCAGAACCGCTCCGATTCTTGGGATTGACAGCTTTCGCTTGAGACGCCTGAGTAGGTGATGAGTAGGTAGGTGGCGGAGTGTTGCGGATGACTCGGGGTGCCGGCACAGGCGCAGCAAGGGTAGCCTCGAGCTGCTCGAGTTGCGCAGGAGACCACCACGACGACTCGTACCGCCGAACACCCCGCTCACTGGCACTAGAGTCTTTCCGAGCGCGCTGCTGGGTGAACTGCTGCTGGCCGGTCTCCGAAGCCCCGCTACCAAGCTCCTGGTCCCTGTTGCTAGGCCCATCTCCGGCGAGACCGCAGAGGTGGCTGAAGACACCAGAACAGAGCGCGCGGTCACTGTAGCCTCCTTCCAGGACGCTGATGATGCGGCCTTCTACGCTCGTCCCCTCTTCGGCCGCAAGACGGACCACGTCACGGGTGAAGCGGGCGTAGAATTCCGTCGGCACGTTGACGTTGTGTCGCTGCATGCCGGGGTCCTCATACTCGCTCGCGTCGAAGCCGGCCGACAGGAAGATGGCAGCTCTTGAATTCAGGCCCGACGCCCTGAGGCGCTCGGTGTGGCTCTTTAGGTAAGCGCGCGTCTTTTCTAGGAGAACCGCATACTTGGACTCGTACAGGGCCCAGAAGTCGGCCTCGGTCTTCCAGCCTTGCAGGTGTACGTTCCAGATGCTCTGGCCGTGCGCGCCGTCGATGCAGACACTTGCGTTCCTAACCTTTTCTTCGTCGCCCATCTCGCACGGATAAGAGTTGATGTCGTGGAGGCTGAAATAGCCGATCGATGTCTTCTTCCACCAGGCCGCGTTCTTAGCCAAGCCGACGCCTCGGGCGTTATGCTGCCAGGCAATGGCCTGGGAGCCGTCCCCGTGGTGCAGGTCAAAGTCGATGATGGCGGCGTGCGTCAAGCCATGGCTGAGCACGCCGTGCATGATGCCGACGTGGACATTGTTGACCCAGCAAAAGCCCGAAGGGTGGGAAGCCGAGCAGTGATGCCCGGGTGGCCGAATGGCGACGAACGCCCGGCGCGGCCCCTGAGGTTGAAAGACGGCGTCGACGGCGTCACACACGCCGCCGAGCGCCCCTTCAATAGCCTCTAGCGACTCCGAGCAGAGGTACAGATCGCCCTCGTGGAACTTCCGCGGCGCTTCTGCGTTCGCGCCTCGGTCGATGTCTGGCCGCTGAAGCTCTTTACCGCCCCCGACCAGTTTCGCCTCGGCTGTCTCGCACATCATCTTCAATTCCTCCATCCACTTTGTCCCATGCACGTTGGTCACCGTCTGCGATCCCAGGGGCAGGCGCCGGGCGGATTTCTGGATCCGGAAGGGTATTGAGGGAAGCGAGGCAGCGTCCGTGTCCGGGTGGAGGGGGAATGCGCCATCCTGATGCCGTTCGCCCAGTCGCACGTACGCTGCCGACAAGCCCAGGACACAGGCCTTAATCCTCTCGGGTCGCTCGACGATGGTGCTGAGTTGGGCCCGCGACGCCCGCGGGCGGGAGTACCGATGGCCATAGCAGGCGTCTTGAAGGATCACGACGGTCTCGGCTCGGCGGGTAGGCTCTGGGCCATGATGTATGTCCAACTCGGCCTTGAAGTGGTCGGTGGCGATGGAATGGGGGGTCGGGATGACGATCTCCGGCAGCTCAGGGGACACGCTTCGGAGGGGCGATCTGCCCGACCTAATCCTGCTAGGCGGCAAGATGCTCCCGGAACTAGCGCGACGAGACGGAGTGACGGTGTTTGCAGAATGGAGCGAGTTCAACGAGGCCTTGCGCAGCAGAGTCGGAGTGGCAGACTGAGAAGGGTGAAGTACCGAAGCAGAGGAGGAACTGCGAAGGGGACTGCGCACCGCATTGCCCGGGGACGGAAAGCTGGGCGAGCGGTCAGTGGCCGTCTTGAGGGGGGCAGGTCCGGCGGGACGGACGGAACGGGGAGACCGGGGTGTTTTGGCGGGAGGAGATGTCGAGATGGTTAGGCGGTCCAAAGACTGCGCGAGGTCTCCTCCGTCGCCCTCCTTCCCATCATTGTTGCTGCTTGGTCGATCCACTGGCGCAGACATTCTGTCGTGGGGAACACGGTGCTACCGGGGAGAATTTCCAAAGCATGGAACCCGACCGCAGCGCGAAATTGCTCAGGACTGTTGGGTCAACATTCAAGAGCACCGACGAATTCCTCAGATACGAATAGTGGGGGGAGAGGAAAGCACGAGACGACTAATTTGGCCAATCAAGGTAGCCAAGTGCCACCTTTGAAAAGCATACCAGGGAGGTCCGAAAGGGCGGCGCGAAACGATGCAGATGCAGTTGCCGCTGAGGTGAGTTGGGATGGGATGGCGCATGCATCCCACCTCTGCGGGCACTCTTGGTACCTGTAGGGTACAGGTACTTCGTACTTGGTATGTATTAAACAAAACACGCGCACAGGCGCGTCGCTGGGACATCTGGGGACGTCATCGGCAGACTAAGGGGGGTGGCCAATTCACGTGATTTCCAAATGAACGCAAATTGCGGGTCCAGCTGGCGCATCTCATTGCTCGCCTTCGCCAGCAGGCCCAGCGGCATCCCCATTCCTCGGTCGAGCATCGCAATCAAGACCAACGAGGGGTACTCCTTTCCTATCTGCTCACACATACTAATACGGATGGTTTGCATAGCTTCAATCATCGCTATGAACTTGTTGTACAGCCATGCATGGTGGAGGGAATAGCTCCGCACTCGAAAAAAAAGGAAAGAAAGAAAGAAGGAAATAACCAGCAATTTCCCCTCCACCATTGCTCCAGCTTTCAGCCTCGCCCCCTTTCGAGTAACTACTCTTCAGAGGGTGCGAGATTACGCAGGGCGGGGCCGTTCAAACATTCGCCCGACCCTGGGCGCCAAGAACGGATGCTGGCGGGGTGGCTTCTGTTAACTATAGTTATATGTACGGATTACGGAGTACACTACACTACTGCGTGGGCTCTTCTGGGTTGCCAAGATGCGAAGATGCGAAAGAGATCACCAACTGCTCAGGGCTGAGCCGCAGATCCACTCGAGGGACTGAGTCTCGGGGAGGAAGGGGATTATTCGTTTGTTGCGCGACGAGTAGCAATTTCCTCCGACTCTGCGAAGCAAGCAACTCACCCACCCACCCATCTTCCCCAACGAGCCAAGCGCCGGACTAGCTCGGTAACGTAGCCAGGCACCAGCGGGAGGGGTTCTATGTACATACACTAGCCCTGCATAGCCCTTGTGCTCTGCCATCCGCGCTGAGCTGGAAGGAACAAGCGCTTGTTGAGGTTTCCGATGGCACCCTTGGGTTCGCTTTAAAGCCGTCCAATTCACCTTTGGTTGTTGATGGATTTGTGAATACCTCTCTCCTCCCTGCTTTTGTTGACGCGCCACGGAAGCAGACGGAATGGCGCGCCGATTACTCACCGCGCTTGCCCTGGCGCACAGTGCAACCGCTGTGCTGGATCGGTTTGTAGACGTCTTGGTCCAGGTCGATGAGTTCCGCATCCATGCCGAGGCTCTGGCTGTGAATGACGACGACGGCTTCGAGGCCTGCAAAACTGCCGACGCCGTCATCGCTGCCTGCTACTATGCCGGCTACTTGAATCCCTCGGTCCCGGGTGATGATGGTTATCTTTGCGGATGCTGCTACGATACCACGGCCATGCCGGAAGTCTACTCGAGTTGCGCATCCTGGGCCTCAGACCAAGATTATACCAGAATCTATAGTGGTATAGTCTCCTCCCGGGTTCGCCCATCTGGTTTACCCGTATGTCTTGCTTAATAAACGATCTAGTTGCCTCCCAAATGTCCGGCGCTTGTGCGGACGTGACCGTCTGCAGCAACTCGGACCCTGTCCGCACCGTATCAGACCAGCTTCCTACCAGCATTAGTTTACCCCCGGCATGCGTGTCGCTGAGGAGCATCTACTCCTCTTGCGCAGCGATTCCGAGCATATACACTGCCGCACCCAGGGATGTGGCAGCGTGTTTCTGGTCTGTTTTCCTCCCCGCAGCAACCCCCCCCCCCGGGAGGTTCGTTTCTTCCGGACTTCTAACACATTGCCAGCCCAGAGGAGGATGGTAAAATCAACAAGTCATTCCAGTCGTATGCGAGCTCGTGTGCTCCTTTCGCTCGTAGTTCCTACCCCGTTGACTACTCGAGTACGTGGACAATTGCTACCATTAATAGCCTCTCTCGCCTGGTGTTCACCGAGATCCTCCTGACCGTCATATAGTCATCACCCAGCTCCAGACATACTGCGACGCCAACACGGCCCTTAAGAGTACCAAGCCATTGGTATTTACCACGATTGGGACTCGAACGGGGCTTGGGTTCGGGCCCCCCTCGATCACGTCCTCCGCGAGCAGTCCCACTTCCGATGCCAGCACGGCGTCTGAGAGCGCTGTGACGACTGCGAGCTCGACTGGTCTAGCCTCCCAAGGCTTGACAGCGCCCGGCATTACGGCCTGGCTTTTCGAATTGGCGACCCTTTTACTCTCCTTTTTTGTGATGATCTAGGTATTGCTAATGGCCGGGTCTCGTCGCACAGGATGGTAGTTAATACCCCTTCATATGAGGGAAAGTTGTGTCAGGGAACTATGATGGTCTTGGTTACATGTCAGATGGGGCGAAAAAGGATGTCGCACGGCTATTTGTAATGCTGTTCTTGGACTCCCTCTATCGGACTGCTTAATTAGCTCCATATTTAAAAGACACTTGGCTCCAGCCCCAACAATTCGACTGGAAACAAGGGATAAGTAACCGATGAACCCGACTGACCAACTCCCGACGATGAGAGAGCCCGTCACGATGCACAAACCAGACGCCGGCCCGCCCAGGACGGACTCGGCATCTTAGCCTTGGGTATCAGTTCCAGCCCGACCTCGCCGCTCCGCCCTGACCTCTCCCCATCCTTCCCGAGAGCCCCCAGCAGCCCCCCGATCCCATCCCCGAGCTCTACCCGAAACGACTCCCTCACCCGCTCCATGATCTCCGCGATCTCCTCGTCCCCATCCCCGGGATCGACGAGCTCCACCTCCCTTTCCGCGCCCCCTCTCTCCCCCGCGGCGCAAGCGCCCGCGCCCGCGCCCGCGCCCGCGCCCGCGCCAGAGACGACCAGGTACGCCTCCTCCAGCCTCGGACAGCCCCCGATCAGGCACATCTTGCCGTACGCTTCCCACGGCCGGCGGACCTCGGCGGGGACGTAGTCCACCGCCAGGCGGCGCACCACCCCGGCGAACGTAGCGGCGAACGCTGCGGCGAGCTCCCGCGCCCAGTCGGCGTAGCCCAGCCCGAACGGGTCGGCGGCCGGGCCCGGGCGCGGGAGGTAGAGGGTGTCGTGGTGCGGGTGGAAGTAGAAGTACCGCTCGTCCCTTCCTCTCTCTCCTCCATTGACGCCGTCGCCCTGCCCTTCTCTCCCGTCGGGTTTGGTGGTAGTAGTGGTGGTGGTATGATGGAGGTTCGGGAGGGGGCACTTGACGTAGATGTGGAGCCCCTCGGCGCGCGACTCGCGGCAGACGTGGAGCAAGGCCGGCGGACGGGTTGGGCAGTAGAAGGTGTCTTGCGGGGCGGGGAGGTAGGTGAGGGACGCGACGCGTGGGTGGCAGGCGTGGCGGTAGATCTGGAGGCGGAGTTCGGGGGGGAGGTGGCGGAAGGGAGTGAAGGATGATGATGATGGTGAGGATGAGAGGGAGGAAGAGGAGTGGGGGAAGGAAGAGCGTAGGGACGGCGACGTCATGGTTATGCTAGCAAACAGAGAAGAGAAGAAGAGAACGAGATCTACTTCAGAGGAGGTTTGTGTGCAGTTGGATCCATTCAGCTGGGCACGAACGGCGTTTGTTAATCTGAGATTTGGTCGTGTAAAGTGAGCTGTAGTAAGGGGCCTAGGAGTATGCACATACATGACGTACCTGTAAGTAGGCCGTGTGTACTGCGGCATGGAGCTCGTCAACTATCCTTCCTCTGGACGGGCACGTGGGAAAACTGATTCGGGTTGTGAAAGCTTGAAAACTGCCGAATCTGGGTGTAGTGTATTCAAGGCCACGAGGGACCCCGAAAAAAAGGCTTGAGATCGCCACTTTTAATGAAACCATTTACGGATGGTGGGACTCGTTCAGGCTAGGTGCTCTACCTCGGCCAAGGGCCCCTTCGTGGGTCGCTTCAGGCCTCAGCTTCTCAGCTGCTTTGATGCCAAGGAAAGTGAAGCCATCGATGACTGGACGATCGGTCCGGCAATCATGTTGTTCGACAAATCGGCCACCGCAGCATTGGCAGCCGGCTGGGCGAAATTTGGGCAGGAAGAGGTAGGCTTCTGTTGGGCTTTGAGTGTTGCGTTCAGAAGGCACTTTGGATGTTCTTCTACCAGTAATTTTACCATTTTTTTCTTGGGTAGGTACCCACAGAACCGACAACAGGCCGATACCGGCCCTCATTTAAATGTATTCCAGTGCCCCTTCCGGGATGAAAATGGCTGCTGATACCTGTAGGCCCGCACGACATAATTGATTTCTTAGCTACGGAGTACAGTACGCTCCTGGCCCTTTTTAAAGTTGCAGCCGACTTGACGTCAAAAGTCATTTAATATTCCCATTAAGACGGCTTATAGGGAGCGAGAGTCCACAGAGGACCCCGGCAAGGTGGGTCATTGGACACTGCGCTTTGCTGCAGTGGTGAAAGCTCGACGGAGCCCGCGCCGTTGAACAAACTCGGGGCTTGGCGGCCGGACCACTCTTTGCTGCGATGGTGGCCGTCGACCTCGAACTGGCGCCCAGAACCCGACAGCACTGGCGGAAGTGTGGGGGAGAATGTGGGCAACAAGAAGGATGGCTTCGAACCGGACCTTCACGTCGCCCGCGCTCACGTTCGAGCTGGTTGCTCGGTGTTCGGTGGGTCGCTACGCCATAAGCCCCCCTCTGCGCTGGGCTCGCCTCTCAAACTCTGGCTAACGAGACACTGCGATCCAGGTGACCCGCGCTCGCGCCTCGATCCTGACCCTCCCTCATGGCAGCGTCAACCTCCCCATCTTCATGCCCGTGGCCACCCAGGCATCGCTGAAAGGGCTCACTCCCGAACAGCTCGAGGCTACGGGATGCCGGCTCTGCCTTAACAACACCTACCATCTCGGCCTCAAGCCCGGCCAGGAGGTTCTCGACGCTGTCGGAGGCGCACATAAGCTGCAGGGATGGAACCACAACATACTCACAGATAGCGGCGGGTGCGTCCAATCTTGTGCCCTTAGCCCGCCTTTCCTTCCCCCCTCGCGGTTCGTGACTAACTAACCACCTCAGCCCAGTTTCCAAATGGTTTCCCTGCTGAAGCTCGCCAACATTACCGAGGAAGGGGTGCGCTTCCTCTCGCCGCATGACGGCAGCCCGATGCTGCTCACGCCGGAGCACTCGATGAGCCTACAGAATTCGATCGGGTCCGACATCATGATGCAGCTCGACGACGTGATCGTCACTACCTCGCCCGACAAGGTCCGCATGCGTGAGGCCATGGAGCGCAGCGTGCGCTGGCTGGACCGGTGCATCGCCGCGCACAAGAAGCCGGATACCCAGAACTTGTTTTGCATCATACAGGGCGGTCTAGATCTCGACATGCGCCGCGAATGCTGCCGCGAGATGCTGGCCAGGGACACGCCGGGAATCGCGATTGGTGGGCTGAGCGGAGGCGAAGCGAAGGACGACTTTTGTCGGGTTGTCGCTGCTTGCACCGAACTCCTCCCAGATCTGAAGCCGCGCTATGTGATGGGGGTTGGGTACCCGGAGGATCTTATCGTCAGCGTAGCCCTGGGAGCCGACATGTTCGACTGTGTCTGGCCGACACGGACGGCCCGGTTTGGCAACGCCATCACCAAGCATGGCGTCCTAAACATGAAGAGGGAGATGTATGCGGCCGACTTTGGGCCCATTGAGGAGGGCTGCGGGTGCCCGTGCTGCAGACCCATCGAGGAAGAAGGGGCCATGGGGATCACGAGGGCGTTTGTGCACCACAACGCCGCCAAGGAGACGGTCGCTGCCCATCTGCTCACGCTACACAACGTGTGGTATCAACTGGACCTGATGAGCCGCGCAAGGGAGGCAATCATCGAGGACAGGTTCCCCACCTTCGTGAAGGAGTTCTTTGGTAACCTATACCCAAACAAGGACTTCCCGACCTGGGCCGTCGATACCTTGAAAGGCGTCGGCGTCGACTTGCTAGAAACCTAAGACACTTGGTGCACTTTTTTCTCGCCCCTGTTCAGGTGACCTTGCCTCGGTGACTCTAGCGGAAAATATCAAACCAAACCATCTGTCTCGATCAAAACATCTATCTTGTTCGTTTTTTTTTTTTTTTTTTTTTTTTCCGAGTTCGCACCTGGTTGTGTTTTCTTGGGGTAGGGGTCGCTGACCCCTTCGAGTCGCGATTGTTCAGGGTTAGGGTCGGAATCTGAAGCTTGGCGCTCGCCAATGGCAGCCCATCCAACCAGGACCCGAAATTTTGCTCCGTTTCCGATCGCGAACGGCGACCTCAACACCGACAGCATACGGC
This sequence comes from Thermothelomyces heterothallicus, assembly GCF_042370625.1. Lineage (NCBI taxonomy): Eukaryota > Fungi > Ascomycota > Sordariomycetes > Sordariales > Chaetomiaceae > Thermothelomyces > Thermothelomyces heterothallicus. The sequence continues at coordinate 41,484 of NW_027192574.1, read as the reverse complement.
GCTTCCGGGCCCATCCACAACCACAATGGCGGCCAGGAACGTGTCTCCCGGAGGAGCACTTCTCCGGACGTCGCGCATGTTTGCGCTGCCGAACCCGATCCCTCCACCGCCGCACGATGGCCAAGCAGGCGCCAATTTCCACTCGGAAACGGCCACGCTCGCGTTCCCGACTCACCAGATCATCACCACCCTGAGCGCCTCGCGGAAGCAGGGTGACTGGGGTCTCAAGCGGCCGCTGCCGCTCAAGTCCACAACCAAGTCCACGCATGCGATGCTGCGCGTCAAGGCCATCGACACGATCGAGCAGATCACCGACTACAGCTCGGCCACGGACCATGGCATCACCCTCCGGAAGTTTCAGGAGTTGCACATGCCCCTCACGGCGCGTCGGCCAGCCGGCGGTGACCACAAGGACAATACAAGTACAATGGGCCTGCCGCAAAAGTCCGTGTTTGAGGATTCGCTCGACGTCACCGATATTCACCCGGATAAGCGTGCCGAGGCCATCGACAACCGGTGGAAGTTCACCGGGCCCTGGCTGGCTGGCATGACCCAGGGCGAGTTCAACAAGTGGCTTGCCAAGGAAGTGCGCCCGAAGCGACCCGCATTCCGCGAGTTCCTCAAGAAGAAGATCGCCAGCGAGCTGCACGCGACTGCGGCCAAGGAGGCCCTTGATAAGGGGCAAGAACAACCACCTGCCATCGACCCGAGCTCGGTGACGGAGGATCAGCTCCTCGACTACCTGCGCAAGCTACGACACGATAACCAGGCACTCTACGACATGGTCGGCCAGTTCCTCGACCTCGCGCCCCTTACACCTCCTACCGTCAGCCAGACCGGCCTTCCCACCTCCAAGGTCAGCCAGCTGAAGTTCACCGAAATGAAGAACCCGTACGCTGAGCGTGGGCCCCCGGTCACGCACCCGTCGGCTGGCATCTCGTACCTGCGCTCGTCCATGTACATGGAGAACCACCCGATCTACGGGCCCCAGAAGCACCACTCGCCGGTGGTGGCCAGGATCGTGAGGCCGCGTCGGCAGGCGCAAGCCATGCCGGCCAAGCTTGGCGTGGCGGGCTTCATTGTCGACACCCCACTGGGCGACACGGGCTCCAACTATCGGTCGGGCTCGAGCGCCATCTTTGACAGGCTCGACCCCAGCATCGAGGGCGGCGCCAAGCTCTGGGTGCAGCCCAAGATGGCGGCGGTCGATTCCAGCGGGCGCGTCATCTTGCGAGTGGACGACGCCTCGCGCGAGGCCACCCTCGTTGCGCAGGAGCTGCTCGGCAACGCCGTCTGCCTGGGCGCGAAGCCGGCCGAGGACGAGATGAACAAGCGGGAGTCGGCCAGTGATATCAGGCAGAAATACAGGGCCGCTGACACACCCACCATGTCGAGTGCCCGCGACTACGGGCTGAGGGTGTAAATGCCAGGGGCGGCGCATTCATTGGGCATGGTTTGGGGTTGAGTGGACTGCGGCCGATATGGTCCCGGAATTCTTGGGGTTGGGAGGGAGGAAGGGCGTGGGGTGGTGTAGATACAACTGTATCCTGATCATTGTACCAATAAACCGATTGTAAAAATACATACTGTCTGTATCCGTATCCTCCCCCTTGGAGCCGAAGTGAAGGCCTGTGTGTCAGAGGCTCCACTCTATCCTTGGTCTTTTGGGGCGGGTTAAGCCACTAGGTAATCCAGCCACAACCCGAGCACTATTCCAGCCACGATCAGATCCTTGGCATGCCCTAACGCACCACCCCACAATCGCACTCGCCAAAAAGTGTTCGACTGCAGCACGGCCCAGCGACTTCCCGCCCGAAACTTCCTCGTCTCGGAATTCCAGCTCAGCACAGCAGCCAGCAAACCAGCAAGCCGTCAAGATGGGTCGCGTTCGTACCAAGACCGTCAAGAAGTCCGCCAAGGTCATCATTGAGCGGTACTACCCCAGGCTGACGCTCGACTTCGAGACCAACAAGCGGGTGTGCGATGAGATTGCCATCATCGCCTCCAAGAGGCTGCGCAACAAGGTGCGTTTTTGAATGCTCAGGAGCCCCGGTTGCTTTCGATATTTGACCGGAAATTGACCTCTTATGGTTTTCATAGATTGCCGGCTACACCACCCACCTCATGAAGCGTATCCAGCGTGGTCCCGTCCGCGGTATCTCCTTCAAGCTCCAGGAGGAGGAGCGTGAGCGCAAGGATCAATACGTCCCCGAGGTTTCCGCCCTCGACTTCTCCGAGGCTGGCCAGCTTGAGGTCGACGCCGAGACCAAGGACCTGCTCAAGCACCTTGGCGTATGTTATATCCCCTTATTTTCTTTGCTTGAGCTCCTGGCCGGATTGGGTTGTGGAAGGTTGTTGGTTTTGCTGACTGGAATTCTTTGTACAGTTCGACTCGATCCCCGTCAACGTTACTCCCGTCACCCAGAGCCCCGTCGTCGAGCGCGGCGGCAGGCGGTTCGGCGGTCGCCGCGACTAAGCGCGCCATTCGAACCATGTTGGCTGGCTTTCTACGCGGAAACGCGACAATGTCACGACATAAAACAGGTCACGGCTGCGGGTTTTGGCATTACATGGGCGTGGCTTCACGGCGTCTATCTGGGAGGTCATGAGAGCAGCGGAATAGATCCTCGACGAAAATAGAGAGATCTGTTGCCCACACAAGGTGTCGCTGATTCCCTAGGGTAATTCCGGGGATGACGCTTGATCGCCAATTTTACATCCCCCTGAGGCTGTCGTGTGCGCCCATGCTGGCATGGCTGTGCTCTCACCCGTCAATTGGTAGTGATTCTGGCCTCGGCCTGGACAAGTTCCGAGACAAGAGAGATGAAAGGTGAGATCTGATCTGTATTACCATGCCTGAGCTTCGTGTCTAGACCGATTGCAACCCATGCAATGCGCCTTGCCAAACGCCAGTATAAACTTTCCCAGTCGTATCTGGGAGGCAGTCGGGTTAAACGACCGCTCAAACGACCCCTTCCTCCCGAGAGTATCCCAGTTTTGAATTTTTATCTTGCCAAACGCCACCCACTCGTAGAGACCCAAGTTTTAGAAGCGAACGGTAAAAAAATCATCGTCGTCATCACTGTCGGCACCCTCCCCTGGCTTCTTGCCAGTGTCAGTGCCATTCTTGGGTTTGTAGCCCTCAATCATGGACTCGGTGCCTTCCACCGACGAAGGGGCCTCATGCGGCCCGTCAACGACCCTCTCGCTGATTGTTACGTCGACCCTGGTCATGCCGGCGAGTAATCCGTCAGTGGCATCGCCTCTCTCGCCGGCAAGCGCCGTTGCATCTTTCTTGGCTTGCTTGTGCCTATCTATCTCCAGCTGCGCCATAGCCTGGGCAAGCTGATCGCGATCCTCTTCCTTGCCCCTCGGGGAGGCAGCAGCAGAAGATCGGCCTCCACCTTCCGTCCCTGGCTTTCCCTTCCCAGGGCCACCACCACCACCACCACCACCACCGCCGCCGCCGCCTGCACCCTCGTCCCTCAAGTCGAGCTTCACGACCATGCGCCCTTGGTCATTGCGCACATAGCTCGGGTTGTCGAGCTGCACCTTTATGTAGAGCGCCCGCTTGGCGCACGCGTCGGAGCACCACTTGTTCAGGTCCTCGGTGCGCGCCACGCTGCCCACGCGCGTGTTGATCTTGTACGGCCCGTCGTGGGTGCGCCGCGGGCGGGCGCAGAGGGCGTACCCGCACCTGCCGAGACAGTTGCGCTCCTCGATCAGGTCGAGGTACTCCTGCGGGGTGAAGTCGGCGAGCAGGGGGAGGAGCTCGGCGACGTCGCCCGGGTGCGGCGACGAGGCCGCGCGGTCCGGGTGCCGCGGGAACTCCTGCGAGAGCAGCTCGAACGTCTCGATGGGCACCGGCGGCTTCACCTCGGTCTCGCGCAGCTTCTGGAGCAGCCGCAGCCGGGCGGCCGCCTCTTGCCGGGCGAGACGCTCCGCGCGGGTGAGTTCCGCTGCAGGGGGTGGTGGTGGTGGTGGTGGTGGTGATGATGATGGCTGCGGTTGTGGCTGCGGGAAGGTAGAGGGTTGCTTGAGGATACCTTTGGGTTTCGGCTTAGATTGGCGGTCGTTGGTTGATGTGGCCATGGTGGACAGTGTGGCCAGCGTGGATTGGGTTGTGGCGTGCGGCGGTGGGTTTTGGGATGTTCTTGTTTCGAACGGTCTACGGATGTAATCCGTACACTAATCCGTATGCCAGGGAGAATTAGTTAGAGAGCCTGAGCTCCATCCGGTGTTTCGACTGCTACTGGTTCTTTGGGGGGAAAGTAGAATGATTGCTCAGCCGATTGGCTGGTGGCTCTCAATGCGGACTCCACCATCCGCAGTCCGAAGTTGGAGACGTTGGTTGCTCTCTCTCTCCCTCCCCCCCACAATAACACGACCAAAGCAATTCTCTGGCGTATGCATCAACAGAAGGCCCAAGCCACCTCCTGATTGAGGCTCCGTGTGGATTGCTGCCTGGATGATATCTGGAGCATTGCGACACGACACACGTACCAATGCTGATACGGCCGTGGTTACACTAGGAGCCAGCCAAGTGGTTGCAGAGGTTCATGCGCTGACGTCGACCTCTTCGCCCCGCCACAAGAGCTCTGGCCAGTAAGAAGTCTAGGCCCTGGCTTCGCCCGCCTGCCGGGCTCCAACCCCTCTGCCACACTCCCCCCGAACTGGGCCGTGAGCCAAGCACGCCCACCAATACCCACCAGCGAGGGATCGCCTTGAATCACCGCAGATTTCCATCACCCTGTTTGAGATTTTGGGCCATCCCCATTCCTTTCCGCACACGCTTCTGCCAGCTCCATTACCGCCGGAGAATTGTTTACGATAGCCAACCGTCCTCGCAAATTTCTTGCGCCGTATTAGCCACAAAACCTACACGCCGTGCGGCGATTCGGCACTTGGCTTGGAAGCTTGAGCTCTCCAAGCCCCGCCACAGCTTCTACCTTGCCTCGACGCCCGCCATCTGCGACCACCGCTGGCCTCGAGCCGCGCCATCATGTTCAAGGTCAAGGCTCTGTATGACTACGCCTCCGGACACGAGGACGACCTCGAATTCACGGTCGGACAGATCATCACCGTGACCGATGAAGTGGATGATGACTGGTACGGGGGCGAATACGTAGACGAGTCCGGCATCAAGCACGAAGGCATCTTCCCGCGCAATTTCGTCGAGAAGTACGAACCTACCGCTCCACCCCGCCCGACGAGGTCTCGCACGAAGAAGGAGCCGGAGGTTGTCCCGGCTCCCGCGCCCGAGGCTCCTGCTGCCGCTGCCCCTCCCGCCCCGCCACCCGACTCGCCGAAGCAGGCGACACCGGAGCCCGAGGAGACACCGAAGCCGGCGGGCCCCGCGCCGTCATCTGAGACTTCCTCGGCAGCCCCCCCGGTTCCCGCGCCCGTCGCAGAACCTCCGGCATCCCAGCCGGTGCAGCCGGTGCAGCCGGTGCAAGCTCCTGCTCCTGCCCCCGCTCCTGCGCCGCCCGCCCCACAGCCCGCCGAGGTCCCGTCTGCGGCCTCACCGCCTGCCCCCAAATCGGGTCCCTCGCTGCCCAAGCCCGGCGGGCCGCCTCCCGTGTCCGAGAAGCCGACGAGTAGCTCGTTCAAGGATCGCATTGCTGCCTTCAACAAACCCGCGGCTCCGCCGATCGCCCCTTTTAAGCCCGGCAACCTGAGCTCCAGCGGCGCTGCCTTCATCAAGAAGCCTTTCGTCGCTCCCCCGCCCAGCAGAAATGCCTACATCCCGCCGCCGTCCCAGGTGCCCGTTGCAAAGATCTACCGGAGAGAAGAAGACCCGGAAGTGAAAGAACAAGAGGCAGAGGTCTTGGAGAATGCGGGCAAGGCAGGCCTCATTCCCACGGCTTCCACGAACGAAGGCCAAGCTTCCGAAGACCAGCCCAAGCCCATGAGCCTGAAGGAACGCCTGGCCTTGCTGCAGAAACAACAGTTGGAGACTGCCGCGCGGCACGCCGAGGCTGCGGCTAAAAAGGAGAAGTCCAAGCGGCTGCCCAAGAAGCGCCTTGATAGCCAAGATACCGTTGAAGGGGAGTCCGCTGAGCGGACCGAAGAAACTACCAGAACATCTACCGATGAGGCTCCGCCGCCGCGCGTGGCACACCCTCCAAGGCGCAGGTCTTCCAAGGGAACTGAGCCTCGCGACGGAAACGAGGCTGATATGTCCGGGGCGGGCGAGACCACCGAGGGCCAGGAGGAGCTCACGGAGAGGGACGACAGTGACGGCAAGCCCAAGCATGTCGCCTCGGCATCGAAGCAAGAAGATAGCAGTCGCGACGAGAAAGAGGAGGATGAAGAAGAGGAGGAGGAGGAAGAGGAGGAGATCGATCCCGAGATTCGTCGCAGGGAAGAGTTACGGGCGAGGATGGCCAAGATGTCAGGCGGGATGGGAATGCCTGGCATGGGGATGCCTCTGTTTGGCGCACCCGCGCCGATCCTGCCAAAGAAGAAGAAGGCTGTTCCCGAAAAGCGGGTTGAAGAAGCCGAGGAGCCCACCTCGCCGACCGCGCGTGCCCCTCCTGTTCCTCTGCCCGGGCTTATGCGGCCTCCGCCTGTTCCTGAGCCCAAGCAGCCCGGGCCAGAAGAAGAGGGAGATGAGGAAGAGAAGGAAGAGGATGAAGAATCTCAGATCAAAACTCCGCACCAGGAGGCTGCTGCTCCGCCAGGTTGGTTCTCCGGCAACCCTACCCAGGTTACAGACAGTGCTGACCGTTGTTAGTCCCGCTCAAGGAGTCTGATGTCCCTCCTCCGGTTCCTGGCGGGCGGCCGGCTCCGCCCCCTGTTCCTGCGGATTGTGAGTATCACCGCGCCCACCGTTTTGCACCGTGGAATATTATTGTTAATCTCGTGAAGCACGTCCGCCGCCACCGCCTCCAGCTGCCTCTGCGGTCAAGTCGCCCAGCGAAGGATCGGTGTCGGATGACGAACTCTCGGAGCGACCTCTCGAGGAGCCTGATGCTCCCGGAGACGGTGTGAGCCAGGTTACCAGAGCTCCGCCTCCTCCTCCTGCTGCTGCTGCTGCTGCTGCTGCCACGACGGCGCCGCCTCCGATTCCATCAACACCTCGCATCTCAGACGACAGGCGTACTTCTTACGTTGAGGAGGCATCCTCCCCTACCTCCCCACGCGAGTCCGCGACTAGCAAGCGGAATAGCAGGCCGCCACCGCCGATTCCAAGCTCTCCTCCGGCCATCCCACCTGCTCAGTCAAGGCCCCCTCCGCCGCCGCCGCCAGTACCCGTTGGACGCAGAAACAGCGACGAAAGTGAGGATGAGGAGGTCACCGAGTACGAAGGCGACTACGACACGGATATTGCGTCTTCGGTCCCTCATAAGGATGCGCTCAAGGCTCATCAGCGTGACTCGAGCTTTGAGGATGTCATGTCCCCGCGGTCGCCGACCACGGAGGCGCCACCTCCGCCAGTCCCCGCTGCAGCGCCCCCGAGAGCAGGTCCGCCGCCTGTTCCGAGTCAGCCTCCACGGCCCCCGACGCGGAGTTCAGTGGATGCGCCCCGAGTGGCACCGCCTCCTCCGCCGCCGCCCAAGGAAGCGCCGAGACTCGATGACGAGTACGACCCTTACAACTACACTTCCCCCCAGCAGGCCGCTCCAGCAGCGCCCTCATACGGGATGCCATCGTCGCCTCCGCGCTTGAGGCAGCAGGAGGAGATGTTCACCCAGGAGGCGTCACACAGTCAGCATCCCAGGTCCCCTCCTCCTCCCCCGCCGACCGGTCGGGCACCAGGACGGCAGTCCGTCGACTACCAGCGCCACGGCGTTGGTCGTCGGTCCGTGGATGTCACGCGGCCGTCAATGGAATCTGGCTTCGTTGCTGATGACATCGACCTAGCCAAGTCGTCGTCCTGGTGGTTACAACCGAACGGTCTCCCTCCTCAGCTCCACGGGCGCAAGGATATCTTCTTTGAGTCCGAAGAGTCGAGCTCTGCCGACCCTCATCAGGGTGGGAAGACCATCGTCACTCGCGACATCTACGTCCTGTTCCAGGATTACTCCCAAACCGTCATCACTGTTCGCTTCAGCCCGCAAGACCCCTCCGACGTCCACCTTGAGCAACGCCACGAGCCGCCGCCGCGCGCCCTGCGTCAGGACCAGCTCGAGCAGAGCTACGAGCGCTTTGGCCGCGCCATTGGCGAGGCGGCTGCCTCCAAGAAGGACACGGTTGTCGGCGACGGCACCCCGCAGGCGCTCGTCTTCGAGCTGCTCCGGCCGTTCAAGGACGCCCTCTTGCCCGTCGGCGCGCGCGCGTACGGCGCCCTCGTCTATAGCAACCTGGCCAACGCCAGCACGACGCAAAATGACGAGATCCGGCCCGGCGACATCGTGAGCATCCGCAACGCAAAGTTCCAGGGCAAGCACGGGGCCATGCACGCCAAGTACTCAATGGAGGTCGGCAAGCCCGATCACGTCGCCGTCGTGGCGGAGTGGGACGGCACCAAGAAGAAGGTCAAGGCTTGGGAGCAGGGCCGGGAGAGCAAGAAGGTGAAACTCGAGTCGTTCAGGCTGGATGACCTGCGGTCGGGCGAGGTCAAGATCTGGCGGGTCATGGCCAGGAGTTGGATCGGCTGGGAGTCGAATACCGGTGCTGGCGGAGCGGGGAATTAGGAGGCCCTCTTGCAAATGAAGGATCTGAATGGATTTGGTGTGGCGTGGGGGTTCGTTGACGTGTTGGTTAGGGTTGCTACGGGGGTTGGTGGTGGTAAAAGATGAACAGTGTGAGGTGGAATATGATGAAAAAAGGAAAA